>NC_056741.1:105844593-105874644 GCF_019279795.1 Protopterus annectens
GGCATAATCTTGATAGAGGCCTGTTGTCTAGGCTGGTAGTTTTGTTTGAGTTTCCTGTGTTTCTGGCAGCCATTTTCTGCTGATTGACTTCATTATTATTGAGAGTAACAAGGCCTCCTGACCTTCTGTAGTATGAATGATTGGATAATAGCAGGGGCTGAGTAGTAATTTGATCTCCTAACTCTTCCATTCTCACTGGTATATAAACCCTGTGTCTTGAAAAGGTTGTGCTTGTATTGCTCAGGCTGTGGATTGTATTGCATTACTGAAACTAAGTGGAAATTCATTAAGATTCCAAGAGCAGGATAAGTTATTTCTTACACTTATTTCACTGAATTGCACTTCTGAAATGCTTATAATTGTGCTATACAGCTGACCTACTACATTTTGCACTGTTATAAAGCTTTTTTTTATTGCTTCACTGCATTTATGTACTGTTTATACTGTTTTAACTGTATTTTTCATTGCTAGATACTGTTTCATTACTCTAATTGCACGTTTACTGAATTACTTAACTGTAAACTGTTTTTCATACTGAGAGTTGTATTTTCTGTTTGTGAGTGCTCTATCTGAGCTTTTCCGTGCATTTTTGATTTTTTGAGGTTTCTGTGTTCTACAGCTAGGAACTGTAATCATGTGCATTACTATAATTGTCTGTTTACAGTTAAAAGCATTCTCTAAAATCTGCTTGCTCCTTGATCTGTTTAAAACTTTCATTTAGTGGCTACAGCTAGGAACTGTAATTTTTCCCACCCACTCTCCCTAGTGTTGTGGTGTTCTTATACTTGGTGGCTTTGCAGTTGCCCACCCATACTGTATATTGTATCTGTGACACTCCTCCCAGTCTAGTGTCATTAGTTCATTCAATCTAATAGAGAACATTTGTGAAGGCCAACCCACTCAGATTCTTAATGTTGAATTAACTTCTGTTCCAGCTTTCTCCATTTCCACTTTTACTGAAAAAAAAATTCTAAGCTTGCTTCCCTCCTTTCCTGTGGCAGGCCTTGTCCAGATACCGATTTGCTGTGACCAGGACTTTTTGTGAGCTCCTGAGCCCCCCCTCCCCCCACTTAACTAGGGTTAAACTATTCCTGGCGCCATAAAGTCTGTTCTTCAAATTTTCTCTTGCAACTAGCCAGCTTTTTAGTTTTATCACTCAAATCTGTTACTTTGAGCTCAGCACTTGTTCAGAACTCATTGCACTAAATAAGTTACAAATTACTACAGCGCTCAACTTTCCTCACTTGTCTAGAGGAAAACAGTTTTTAGTACTTAATAAATAAGCACCTATTCAGGCATGTCTAAAGGTCAGCTCCCAATGTTTTCTCCTGTCTACCTGATGAATCTGGGCATCTTGGGACAATGCAGCAATTGCCTCATGTACACAGACAACCCTCTTCTCCTACTACCCAATACTACGACCTGTGAGAGATGCACTTATATAGCCAAACTGGAAGCAAAGCTCTCTTTACTGAAGACTGGACTAGATAGTCGAGAGGAGAAGGCAAACACTTGCACTGCACCACACTCATCACATAGTCCCTCAAAACCTACACCACCAAAACACACACACAGAAGCACAAAACACACACCTACATTCACGGAGGCTCTCAGTAAAAATCTGCCCAAACAACCGAGACCTCCAAAGCAGAAATGCAAGCAACCTCCACCCCCCAACACAACCCAAATGACACATAGCCCACATACTCAGTGTGCCACTCAACTACAGCCCATAAGGCATAACGTACCCAACATTCTAGTCATAGGTGACTCTATAGTCAGGCACACTGATGTTCCACTCACCAGGCTAAACAAGGAAAAAGTTACTGTCAGCTACCTGTCGGGTGCCAGGATTTACCTCATAATGCACGCACTCAGGTCACTCCATAACAAGTACAAATATGACTCTGTCATTGCCCATGTTCGTGTGAATGACCTGAGATGTACCTCCCTGGACTACATGAAAAGAGACATGGAGGAGCTCTCGAATCTTGTAGCCCAGGCAGGTATGACCCTAGCCCTGAGTAGCATCCTGCCATCACTCAGAATGATACCACAGTACAAGGACAAAATGAATGACTTCAACAATTGGCTAAGCTTCTGGTGTCATTCTAAGGGAATCCAGTATCTGTCTGCCTGGGATGACATGATCGACAGACCACGCTGCTTTGCCAGAGATGGCCTACACCTGTCGCCCTTGGGATTCCAGATACCAGCAAAGGCTCTTGCCACCCCTATAGTGCCTTTTTTTAGGCAAGGTTCAAATGACAAATTCACCACCGTAACAGGTACAAGCAAGCAAAATCGGAGGGTAATGCTACTCAATGCTAGAAGTCTAAACCTCAAAATAAACTCACTCGAGGCACTCCTTAAAATGGGGAACATTGACATCTGTGCAGTGACAGAGACCTGGTTCAAAGCTCCAGAGAGCATCCCTGCATTACCAGGCTATAATTCATACCACACCTTTCGGCCACCAAACCCGGACCAAAACACTAAAGGTGGTGGCGTGTCCATATTCATTAAGGATATCCACACTTTCAAGCTAGTTGCTCAGCATAATGCATCTGAAATTATTCAAGTTCAACTAACTCTGGGCAAAACTGCAATCCAGACTGTAGCTTGCTACAGACCCCCCACCATGCCCCAGGATTCCCACTCCTCTTTTCTTGATACACTGGAAAATATTAAGGTACAACCCAGCATTCTAATAATGGGTGATTTCAACTACCCTATCATTAACTGGGAAAACTACTCATGTACCAACTCTTTTGCTCAACGTTTTCTGGAAATCATCAATTCCAACGCCTTGGATCAACTTATCCACACCCCCACCAGGGGCAACAATATCCTAGGCCTGGTCATCACCAACATGGGTGACCGGTGTTCTACACCAGAGGTCAGCTCCTCGTTGGTCAGATCCAACCACAAGCTAATCACCCTAGACATCCACATCCTGCCCCCCCCCCCCCCCCGATTAGGAAAACAACCGTAAAAAATTTCTCCAAAGGCAGCTTCACGCTTCTTAAGACAGAATTGGCAAACTTCATGACACCCATGCAGATGGACAATAGAGGTACAACTGCTGAGTCCTACACAAATGCACTTTATAAGCACTTACATGAGTGCATGGATCGTGCTATCCCTAACAGAACCAAGATGCTATCCTCCAAAAAAAAGGAAGCCAGTCTGGTGGTCTTCTGCCATAAACAAACTCTACAACAGAAGAAAGAAACTGTTGCAAAAAAGAATAAAATCCCATGATTGGAGGGACTCCCTGGTCAGCCTCAGTAAGAAGCTGAGATCCCTCATAAAATCCTCCAAAGCTAGTTATGAAAACAATATCTCCACTGATTCTAAAGACAACCACAAAGCATTCTATAGTTATGTCAAGAATCTCAATGGCAACACTCAGATCTGCTCTGAGTTACAGCACAATGACACTAAACATACAGAACCAACTGATATTACCAACATCCTGGCAGATAGGTTCAGTGCTAACTTTACCCCCCCTCCCATCCCCTAAAGGGCCCATCTTTATTCCAGAAGAATGCAAAGTTCCTGTAATCACAGCTGCACAGGTAAAAACCTCACTCTCCAAAGCCAAGAACGCAGCATCCATGGGACCTGACAACATCCCAAGCTGCCTTCTACATGAACTACAGAATGAACTGGCACCCCACCTAAGTACCATGTTCAATCATAGCCTCACCTCAGGCTTTGTGCCCATTGAATGGCGGACCGTGACGGTTATCCCACTCCACAAAGAGGGGGGCCACAACAGACCCCGGGAACTACCACCCCATTAGCCTGACAAGCCTGTTCTGCAAGGTCATGGAACGTATCATCATGGAACTCATAAACAAAGACATCGGAGATCTCCAAACTCTGGACCCCACACAGTCCAGTTTTGTAAAAGGCGGATCATGTCTCCTAAACCTTATAGACTTCTTTGAAGTAGTCACCAAAGTCATAGATGAAGGTAAGGTGGTTCACACAGCCTATCTAGATCTCGCCAAGGTGTTCAACACCATCCCCCACTCTGGAATTATAGATAAACTCACTAAACTAGGTATAAATCCCTATGTCACAAGATGGGTTGCCAACTGACTTACTGACAGAACCCACACTGTGAAAGTAGCAGACTCCAAATCAGACTTCAGACCAGTGACAAGTGGAGTACCACAGGGTTCAGTCCTGGGTCCTCTGCTGTTTGGTATCTACTTCTCTGAAGTACAGGCTAACACAAAAGGTCTTTGGCTAACTACATTCACAGATGACTGCAAACTAGGAGCCATAATCAAAACTCCTAATGATGTGGA
The DNA here is from genome assembly GCF_019279795.1 of Protopterus annectens. Taxonomy (NCBI): domain Eukaryota; kingdom Metazoa; phylum Chordata; order Ceratodontiformes; family Protopteridae; genus Protopterus; species Protopterus annectens. The sequence goes on from NC_056741.1 coordinate 105,848,916, forward strand.
CATCCTACAAAAGAGCCTCACTGAGACAGATGCCTGGTGTCAAAGCCATGGTCTCAAGCTCAATGCCAAAAAGTGCATTGTCATCCCCTTTGGTAAAAACTCTGTACCCATGAACTACCACATAGGCGGTAGTCTACTTAACTCTGAAAGTGTGATAAGAGACCTTTGGGCACAGGTGGACAGTAGTCTCTCCTTTGATAATCACATCACCACAGTGGTCAGGAAATCCTTCTATGTGGCACACCTCATCACAAAAGGTTTCTCATCAAGAAAACAAGAGGTCATTGTTCCCCTCTACTCATCACTCATTAGACCCATTATAGAATACAATGCCCCTTTTGGTATGTACCTCACACAACATCTACAACAACTGGAAAGGCCGCAAAAATACCTCACAAAGAGGATTACTGGCCTCAAACAGATGCCTTACACAGACCGTCTCAAAAAACTCCAGCTTTACTCCGTCGCATATCGCCTACTCAGAGGCGATCTCTGCCTAACATACAAAGCTATGTCAAACCCAGAGCTGTTGGACATGCTCCACTTAAAGAAATCCCAATCCCTCCGAGCTACATGCTCTGGGGACCTAAACCTTGTCATCACAATAAACAGAATATGCTGGAGGGATAGATTCCTGTCCCAGAGACTTCCCATACTCTGGAACAGACTACCTGTCTATGTCAAACAGAGCTCCTCATTAGCACTCTTCAAGAAAAATCTTGATGATTGGATGGGTAATAGGAAATTCACCCCGGGGATCACTTCTGTGGCTCTGCTTGACAGGGGCACAGGAAAATAATTTTCTTGGGTGGCGAAAGCCAGGGTACCTTTTTGGCTAGGCTTGTATAGGCCCAAGGGCCAATAGCCTAGTACCTACCTATGAACCTATGAACCTATGAGCAGAAAGCTACAATTTAAAATGGAAAGGTATGAAGAGAAAGCAGGATGTTAATTCAAGAAATAAGGAAATAATGGGGTTTTGGATGTAGATCCTTGAGGGGAATTATAACAGTTATACAGAATATTATATTTCTAAAGTAGCAGAAAATATATTAAGTACTAAGCCAGTGCAGGAATGAAGAAAGGAGATGCTGCTGATAATTATGACTGTAATTGTGGGTACAGAGAATATGCAAGATGAAGCTGGAATTTACTGGAGGAAGCTGGCAAAGGAACCAAGGAATTGGGAACAAATAATTACAAGAGGGAAAGGTAATAAGAAGATGCAAAGAAGACATTTGGATTGCAGGCTAGTGAGCACCTTCCCTATCAGGGACTGATATCAGAGTACAGACAAAGATAAAGGGCTATGTGAATCCTAAATGAAAGACTTGCACTGGTTGAGTTTTTAAATGAATCTAGAAAAAAAAGTTGTTAAAAAAGGGATAATTAGTAGGGCATATAGAATATTGCATGACAACTGTAGGAATCAATCAATGGAGATCAGAAAAGATTGGGAAGAGAGATTAGATATGCAATTCACAAAAAAAAAAAAAAAAAACAATGGGGAGGCCATATGTATGGCTTCCAAATATGCAATGAAATCTAGAAGATTTAGGATTTTTGCCTGAAAGTGTTTGCATAGATACTTTTCTCTACCACAAGCAGATCCAAAGAATTTCTCCACAGCCAGATGACAAATGTTAGAGGTGCAATGGGGCAGAAGGTGGTACCTGGGAGCATATGTTCTTAGAGTGTAATGAGTTGGCAGATTTTAAGAAGTCCCTACAGAGTGCTCTCTTGGGAATACTGGACTAGCAAATTACTTTAACTAAGGAAATTATTATTTTTTGTTTGTAGTGGGATACAGTATCTGAATTGTCTAGATATGGTAAGGCCTTTTTAAGTTTAATTCTGGTGGCTGCCAAAAAATATAGTTACTAGGAAATGGAAATAAAAATCTAAATCAACTATACTTGAAGTAGTGAATATTGTAATGCAGATAAAACAATGTGAAACGGGATCCTTAGAAAAGGGGAGGAGTAAATTACATAGAAAAGAATGGCAATTGTGGGAACAATACATGCAGAAAAATGTTTTGGAGAAGAAATGAGGTTTAAGAAAAGGCAGGAGTTCAAAAAAAAATCTTTGATGCTACTTTGATCATGTGATATAGAACAATACATGTGATGTATGATGCTTGTAAATGTGAAGTTGTTAATATGGCTTGATTACTTGTATAGAAATGTAAGTTTGCCTATGTCACAAGTGATAATTCAATAAATGTGCTTAAAAAAACAGTTCTCGCTGTAATTAATGGAACATTTACAGAGGTGCTGGAACCATTCCTAACAAGCTAATATAATTTTGTTATGCTGTGACCACTAAGGATAAATAAGCAAAATAAATTAACCTTAAAAAATATATACTGTATACCATTACATACTGGGCATAGTTTTGTCTATATCCTTGTGCATACAGTACTCAGACTTGCATGCTGGCAGATATGCTTTTCCCAAAGTTTTCATACTACAGAAGCAAGGGTATATATATATATATATATATATATATATATATATATATATATATATATATATATATATATATATATATACATATATATATATATATGGTTTGCTATTGAAATGTCAAAATTAAAAAAAAAAGGTACTAATCAGTGAATTGCTTCGACAAAAGTACAAATAACCTAACGGCCCTATTGTCAAAAAACAGCTGTTAATGCCGAAAATGTCAACAATGACATTTACAGCATTAACAACAAAGCCACCCTTGCCATAACTCCCTAACCTCTACACCTAACATCCCATTTATGCAAGGAGGCTGTACCCCCCACCCCCCCTAACTTAATATTCCAACTCCGAGATCACACTACAGTGAGGAAAGGGATGTGGTTCCCTAACTGCACTGTACCGAGGTCCCTGTACATAATCGAATGTTATATTTGCGAATGCACAGTCCATTTGCAAATATAACATTCGCTCATGTAACCTGCACACATATAAAGTATTTGAACATATGTAGTTTGAATACTTCATAGCCATGCAATTGTATGGCGAAATTTCAATGGTAAACCATATATATATATATATATATATATATATATTTATAGATCTACTTCACTACACCAACACACCACAAAGCCGACACCCAAAACACCGAGACCAAAAGAACAAAAACACACAATACCGACAACTCACAAAACCGAACACCATAACACCGACACCCAAAACACCGACACACAAACGTAACTATATTACACACAACTATATATGCACTAACCTTAGCAAACCCTAACCCTAAGGTCCAACACTACCGCACTTACCCTACCCACACCTAACCCTAACTCACTTAACCCACCCCTAAACCTAACGTCCGTCACTATGCACACTTACCCTACCTGCACCCTAGCCCTAACTCACTTAACCCACCCTTAAACATAAAGTCCGTCACTATCTCACACTCACCCTACCTGCACCCTAACCCTAACTCACTTAACCCACCCCTAAAACTACAGTCCGTCACTATCACACACTTACCTTACCCGCACCCTAACCCTAAGTCCGACACTACAGACACTCACCTTTCCGCCTAACCCTAAATCCCTCACTATCGCACACTTACCTGTCCGCTCCCTAACCCTAAATCCCTCACTATCACAGACTTACTGAGTCGCGCTCACACATTGCCCATGTCGGTGTTTCGGCTGTCGGGATTTCACCTTGCCGATCATCAGCGTCGGTGTTTTGGTCTTGGTGTTTTGGGTGTCGGCTTTATGTGTGCGGTGTAGTGAAGGAGACCCATATATATATATATATATATATATATATATATATATATATATATATATATATATATATATATAGATATATATATATATATAGATATATATATATATATATATATATATATATACACACATATAGGTTCATGCTACTGGTCCAGAGGCCCTTATAAGGCTAGCCAAGAATTTTACCCATGTTCCCACAAAGTCAGTATCTGTTTCCTTGTCCAGCAGTCACAGGTGGAATCCCAGGGGTGTATTTTCTGTTTCTCATCCAGTCATCCAGGTTCCTCTTAAAGGAGGCTAGTGAGGTACTCCTCTTGACAAGGAGAGGTAGTCTATTTCACAGATGGAGGAGTCATCGAGACACAAATCTATCCTGCCAACAAATTCTGTTAATGTCACAGACCAGGTTAAGGCCTTGCATGCAGGTTTCATGAGTGGAGTTTGAATTACGGATATACAGCAACTCCATCAAGGCTGGGTCAGAGGCGGCCTTGTGTGCCAGACACAGGTCACCTCTGAGTAGTCTGCACGAGACTGAGTATAGGGACAGGGCTTTTAGCCTATCTGTATAGGATAGGTATTTGAGACCCTGGATTTTCCTGGTCAGGAACCTCTGTGGTCTCTCCAGCTGCTGCATGTGCTTGGTAAGGTACATGCCAAAGGGGGCATTTTACTTGATAATGGATCTGATCAGGGAGGAATACAGGGATGTTATGACAACCTTGTTCCTGGATGAAATACTTTTAAAACACAAGATGCGAGGAGGTCACAATTAGGTACTGCCAAACTTAAATTGCAAACAGTCACGAAAATCAAGTCTCCTTTAACACAACTTTATTAGTGTTTTCGGAAACGTCTATGCGTTTCCTTCTTCAGAAACAAAGACTAAAACAAAACAGTTCCATACAGCCCTTACTTTAAAACCTTCTAAGGTTTCATGTGGTGCTAATTAAATAATACATTACATTACTTAACATTAACCCTTGTTCAGCTAACACATTCTCATATCCTGCAATACCTCACTAAGAATTAATTAAAATTGCTATATAATAAGTATGTTATACATTGTTAAATGTTGTAAAAATAATAATAATAATAAAAATAAAAATGTAAATATAAAAATAAGTTCATTTTAAGTGTAAACAATGAAACAATTAAAACATTGGCCAATGATGATCCATATTTAATATTTAAACAATAATTGACCACTTTTCAAAGTTCTTAACACTAAATTTGATGTAAGGAATCAGTTTATAGTTTACTATATTTCAAAAATATGACTAGTAAAGCTGTAACCTTTGAGGATCTAAAAAATAGTAAATTCAAAAAGCTACACCCTCCAAAAATGTTCCCAACGCCCACCCTCCAGCGCCCTAGAAAATTGACGCTGACTCCCCGACTAAAAAGAGGGGGATTCTAGAGCAAGTCTGAGCTCAAAGTCATTTCTTTATTGATGAATGTGTGGGGTAAAGGTGAGAGGGGTAAAAAACAAAGCAAAAAGTTAAATAAATATTGTAAATATAGTAAAGTGAAATGAAAAGTAGACGTACATAAACATAAGATGGAACAGATGCGTCTATATGGAGTATGTGGATACTTCAAATACTTCAAAAAAACGAGGAGTTCTATAAATGGGATGAATAAATGCGGCAGCTGTGCACAATGCAAGCATATCAAAGAGGGTAATGTGGCCCTGGTTAACAAAATTCAGTACAAAATAATGGGTAAACACAATTGCAACACGAAAGCTGTAGTATATGCAGCAACATGCACAGCATGCCATGCATTTTACATAGGAAAAACGGAGCGCAAATTAAGGCAGCGTGTTTATGAACATCATTATGCCATCTTAAAAGGTGACACTAATAATGCACTTGCCTGCCACATTCTAGAATTCCCGAATCACAAATTTGAATTCACGGTGCTGACAAAGATAGATGATGCCCCTTATGTGGGGCCGTGGCAAATCCATTTGGAGATACAAGAATTATGTTGGCAGATAAGAACTGGAGCCACATTCCCCCCTGGTCTTAATGAGCATGTATCCATTATTTGTGTATTAAAAAAGTTAGCATGTAATAGATAAGGGAGTTTCTTCTTTATAAAATGAGTATAGTTTACTATTTTTTAGATCCTCAAAGGTTACAGCTTTACTAATCATTTTTTTGAAATATAGTAAACTATAAACTGATTCCTTACATCAAATTTAGTGTTAAGAACTTTGAAAAGTGGTCAATTATTGTTTTAATGTTTAAATATTAAATATGGACCATCATTGGCCAATGTTTCAATTGTGTCATTGTTTACATTTAAAATTAACTTATTTTTATATTTACATGTTTATTTTTATTATTATTCTTATTTTTACAACATTTAACAATGTATAACATACTTATTATATAGCAATTTTAATTAATTCTTAGTGAGGTATTGCAGGATATGAGAATGTGTTAGCTGAACAAGGGTTAATGTTAAGTAATGTAATGTATTAATTAATTAGCACCACATGACACCTTAGAAGGTTTTAAAGTAAGGGCTGTATGGAACTGTTTTGTTTTAGTCTTTGTTTCTGAAGAAGGAAACGCATAGACGTTTCCGAAAACACTAATAAAGTTGTGTTAAAGGAGACTTGATTTTCGTGACTGTTTGCAATTTAAGTTTGGCAGTACCTAATTGTGACCTCCTCGCATCTTGTGTTTTAAAAGTTTGTTCAGCATTTTCGTTCGTGGTTCCTGGATGAAATACCTTTGCTTATGAGGTGAGCCATGTAGAAAGCCTTCTGTATAATGAGGCAATGTTGTGGTCAAAAGTCAGGTTGCTATCAACCTGGGTGCCCAAGTCCCTCGTGACTGATTGCGAGCTTAGCACATTGTTATTAATCTGATAATTAGTGGGGACTCCATCTTCCCCAAAGGGAATAATGATGCATTTCTTGGTATTCAGTATGAGGCCATGCTTCTGGTACCAGTCATTAATTTGGGTAAGGCCCTCTTGAAGGATGTTCACATCACTAGGGGAATTTAAGACAGAACCCAGCTTGCAGTCATCTGCAAACTTGGTCAGCCACAGACCACTGGTTTTGGCTTGCACCTCAGAACAGTATATCCCAAACAGTGGAGGCCCCAAGACCGATCCTTGTGGTATGCTGCTCCTTATGGGCCTACTACTAGAAGTGAATTCCCGTATTTTGACTGAGTGGGTTCTATCAGTGAGCCAGTTAGCTACCCATCTGGTAACATATGGGTTGATGCCTAGCTGGGAGAGTTTATCTATTATGCCTGAGTGGAGAATAGTGTCAAAGGTTTCGACTAGGTCAAGGTAGGCCGTGTGAACTATCTTTCCCCTTGTCCATGGCTTTGGTGGCTGTTTCGAAGAAGTCAACCAAGTTTAACAGGCATGATCTCACTTTATATTTTTATATATATATATATATATATATATATATATATATATATATATATATATATTTATATTTCACTATATCTCTGACTCACTTAATTGTCATACACTACACTGAGCACAAATGGTCGAAAACGAAAGTTATGTACTCACCATAATGATAGACCTGTCTTGTCTTCCTATCATCCAGTTCAAACTTTGGTGATTTTAGAAGTTGTGGATCCAGGAGTCTGACTCCACCCCTACCCATAATCCCTCTATTTCTCCGCATATCTCAGATTAAGTTTGCCTGCTTATCAGCTAACAAAATTTCTTATTACCTCATAGAATATAACATGTTTATGGTATACTGGAAAATAACCTGGAGAAAACAACAAATTGAGGCTGTGAAAAGACAAGGTTAGGTCCATTCAATCAAATATGATCACCAGGCAAAAATAATTTGAAGGGGGAAGAAGGCAGAGATGTTGAACCACATGAAAAGAAAACAACACAGATCTAGTGTTATGGTGAGTACATAACATTAATATCCAATTTTGCCTTTTTTCATCCAATTCAAACTTTGGGACAGATTCCCTAGGTACCACAAATTTGGGAGGTATCAAGGAAGGATATTCCTGAAAATGGTGGAACTGAAAAATCTATGGGATTTTGATTGTACATCCAGCTTATAATGAGTAATAAATGTGTGAACTGTAAACCAAGTTGTTGAAGCACATATTTAATCTACAGGAGCTCTGTGCATAGAGGCAGTAGAAGCAACCACAGACATTGTTGACTGAACTCTTGGTTTCTTGGTTAAAGAGAATCCCAATTTTTCATATGGAAAGGCTATGTAGTCTGACAGCCACTTTGAAAGTGTGATTTTCAAAACATTCTGGTCTAGCTTGGCTTTAAAAAAGGCAACAAACATCCATTCAGGTTTTCTGAAATCGTTATTCCTATGGAGATAAAATATTTTGCCTGTGGACATTTAATAGATGCAGAACATATTCTCCTTTCTCAGAAAACCATGGAGAAAATATTAGTAAATTTATGTTTTGATTAATGTTCATTTCAGATGCCACTTTTAGAATGACTATAGAATTCATTCTCAAAGAAACCCTATGCTTATGGAAAATCAAATATGAAGGATTAACAAGAAAGTGTAATTCAGAAATCCTTTTATCTGAATTCATGGCCATGAGAAAAACAATTTTCCAAGAAAGTTACTTTAAGTCTCCTGAACCTTCTGGTTCAAAAGAGTAGATTGTTAACGCTTGAAACATTGCAGTTATGTCCTGTGTGGAGTAGGATGCCTTATGGGAGGTTTCAATAAGGAACATTCCCTTTAGAAAAGCCTTTGAAATCTTTAGAGAAGCTACAGATGTCTGACTGTGTCCAACATGGAAAATGGAAATAGCAGCTAGTTGCACTTTGATGGTTGAAAAACTATAACCATTTTGGAAAAGGTCTGACAAGAAATCTAGGATGAAAGGAAGTGGAGCTGAAATGGGAGCTATCACCTTTAGCTGTTGCCCACATAGAGAATCTCTCCCATTTGCTGAGGTAAACTTTTCTGGTACTCATTATTTGAAAGGCTGACAAAGTATGAACCACCTGAATTGAAAATCTGGCATCTCTGGCCACCATTAAAATTAGAGGAACCATGTGGTTAACTTCAGTGTCTCTGGGTGTGGGTGAATTAAAAGATCTGCACAGTTGTCCAATGTCCAGGGAGGATGCGGCAAATGAGGCTAGAGGAATGGAACCACTCTTGCCAGAAATGGGCAATGCAGATTACTTTGGCCTTGCACATTCTTGCTTTCTGAATAAGCTTTGTTATCAGAGGAAAGGGGGGAAGGCACACAGAAAACCTGGAAGCCAACTGTGCACTAGAGTGTCCCTCAGTGATTGTCCCTGTGGAGGGATTAGGGCAAAGTAACTGCTGTATTTGTAGTTTAGGTATGAAGCAAAAATATCATAGCATGGTTGACCCCAGTAGCTGAAGATCTGATTCACAACTGTTTGATTGAGTGACCACTCTTGAGGCAGCAGGATGGATTTGGTCAACTTGTCCACTAATACAGTGGAAATCCCTGAATATGCATTGCTATGAGAAAGCAATGAGAAGACATAGCCCATTGCCACACTCTCATGGACTCTCAACACAGAGGATATGAACGTGTTCTCCCCTTCTTGTTGACGTACCAGACTAATGACATGTTGTACATCTGGATGGTGAACACATCCCTGGGGAGCCAGTCCTAGAAGGCCTCCAATGCTAGGAGGCTGTCCTCATCTCCAGGACATTGATGTCGAGAGTGGCCTCTGTGTTCAGCCATGAACGTTGAACCATCTTACTTTTAACCCCCCCCCCCCTCATTACAGGACAGAAGCATGTGTGGTTACTAACATATACAAAATGCGCTGGAAAGACAGATATGTGTCCCAAAGGATCCTCATGTTATGCAATATGCTCCCCATCAATGTAAATCAGAGTTCATCCCTGACTCTGTTCAAACAAAAACTTGACAACTGGGTGGGAAACCTGGTAACTAACACCATCCATGATACTTGGGAACCAAATGTTTTGTGATTGAAGACTAGGCTTCTAAGGGCCCTAGTGGTCATTAGCCTACTAACCAGCTATGCAGCTATGAACCTATGGCTATGGAAGGATGTAGAGAAAAATGTTGACCTTCTAGGAGTGCTGGGGAGGTCAACCACCATGTGATGTGAGACTTGAACACAGTCATTAGATGAATCTGCTCATGAACAGAATGGATGAATTGGGACCACCGTACTGGAAGGGTCAATTTAAGAACTCTTATGTAGTATCTGGCTAGGGGGAACAAACATTATTGTGGAAGCCATCACTCCTAGCAATCGAATGATAAGTCTTATGGTTGGCAAGGTGTGCGGAATAATTTACATTGCTGCCTGCCATACAGAAATACTCCCGGCCTCTGGTAGTTGTGTATATGTTGCATCTGATGAACTCTATTGGTTGTGTGGGTATCAATTTGCTTTTTGAGTGACTGAATGTCATCCTCAAATGCTGAAGAAACTGGAGCAAAAAGTCCCATTGCCTAAGCAGACGATGCCTGGTTGGTGCAGTGAGGAGCCAATCATCTAAGTATGGAAGCACCTGGAACCCTAGCAGCCTAAGATGTGCTTCAACAACTGCCATGCACTTGGTGAACCTTTGGCCCAAAGGGTGTGGAGCTATCAAAGGGAGCATTAAGAAAGGATGTCTTGAAGCCTTCTGCAAAGTCATATAATCACTCCCAGGTGTGTTGGTAGATGTCTATGCCAGTACCTGCTGGTCATATAATCACTCCCATGTGTGTTGACAGATGGCTTTGCCAGTACCTGCTGCCTTAGCTGTGCCATTAGCAGCACTGGAAAGCAGATACATGTTTACATTAGACATTTACTGTAAAGTAGCCAACTAGTTTTCTGGATCTCCAGCAGTAGGTTACCTGAGAAGGACTTGGTCAGTTCCTTTGTCAGGTCCCTCTGAAAATGTGTTACAACAGTCAGATAGTATGTGCTGTAAGTGTGGAAGTCTCTGAAGCATATGTCTATGTCTCAAGTCTATCCAGCACTCTAGATTTTATGTCAGGAGGATAGACCGATGTACTTTCCTCACAGAGTTCTTTTTTAGTGGCTGCCTCTGCAACCATGGCATCTACTAAGGGACTTTTGATTCAGTGTGCTCTATCTTTTGGTGGAAATAAACTCTTGTCCACTTTCTTAGCAATCGGTTCTGCCATGTCAGGATCCTTCCAAGCAGCAGTTACTACCACTCAGGAAACAGAAGAGCCAGCTCCAAAAGCCTTGAGGAGCACAGACTCTTCAGGGGAGGGCATATCAGTGGACCAATCCCCACATTCCTTCAATTACAAAGGTGACATCCTGCAGAGGGGATCTTGGGAACCCATCCCCATCATCCAACCAACAAGAAAAAGAGAACTTATCCAAACACTACAAAAATCACAGCTCTCAAAAATCTTACCTTCTTGATCAGGCGGCAAACAATATCTGAGGTTTGTGGAGGAATAGGTGTATTGTGGGTAGTATTGAGGGTATTTTGGGTAGGGGATGAGTCAGACCCATGGATCCACAGCTTCTAAAGGCAGTGAAGTTGGAATCTGGTTGTATCGGAAAACCCAAAGGTTGAATTGTATGAAAAAAGACAACACTGGATCTCAACAACAAAAAAAAAAAAGAAATGAAAGTTTTATGTGGGGACCAAGCCCCTCTGTGTCCCCCACCATTCCTGCTAATTAATAATACCAACTCTAAGATCACAAAACAGTGGGGAAAGGGCAAACTCCCACTCTGTACTGTGCAGCGATCCCTCAAAACAAATACCAATATCTGCCGTGTACCAGCAGTATGACAAATCTATCCTCCTAATGAAATGTTAGATATAACAAACATACAGTGAAACACACCGAATCCATTTTATATATTATATACACATACATATAGGTTTATACTCACAAGCTTGATTCTTGGAAGGTCAAGTCAAGACGTGCAAATCCCTCATGCCAACAGTCAGAATGTAAAATACCAACATTACTAACTGTCCAGACTTGCCCCCTTCTAGACTCATGTTAGCTCTTGATGCTGAGTACAGAGTAATGGGGAGTTTCAGTTGTTAGTATACATTTTGGACATGCCAGTATCTGGCATCTTGACTTTCAAGGAAAGGTTGCAGTGATTGCTCGACTCAACTTTCCAAGTACTGGACATTCAGTAGTAAACTGTTTCAAATAAATACATTTTTCTAAGCATCTCTCCGAAACCTTAGAAGATACTCAGGTCTGTATATGTCTTTTTGTACTGAACATAATTTATCAGATTTGTTTGTTGACCAGCTATGTGAAATGGTTCTTTCCAGATTCTTTTCAACAAAAATGGTAAGAGTAATTGATTAAATAGATAGCTGTCTCTCTTTCTCTCTCTCACTATATACATATATACCAATTGTACTCTCAGTTATTAGAAAACAAAATCTAAATTGTACACTACTGAACAGATATGGGCAGTCTGCCATGTGGTTCCATTACTGGTAAACATATCCCATAATAGCTGAATTGAGGCAAAAGACCTAATGATTTATTGTCTATATGCTACAAAAATTATCACCTCAAACGTAAATTATTACTATTGGTCAAAACTAAAGTAATCAAAAAATAAAAACAATACTTTATACATTATACTATTCAGTCTAGATGACATTGATAAAAATCAGTGGAATTAACCACTAAATTGATTTTTTTGTCAAAGATTCGACAAATTTTACAACTATTGCATTAGGGAAATATGTTTGCTTACTTCCTCCTAAGTGATTGATAAATGTAACATAGTATAAGTGTGGTGAAGTACGTCAGGCTGGGAAGGAGAGGTGCTGTTTTTATATCTAATTTATATTTGTTTAGTTATTTATGGATAGTCCCACTAGGCCCGTGGCTTATTTTCAATGGACAACAATGCGTAGGTGTCCTTGCACTATAAGAAAGTTTACCAGAACACTGGAGAAGTACATCCATTAATTCCAATGGGCACAAAAAGTTTAGATGTGACATGGAATCTTTCCAGTTCTTAGAAAGAATATTGTCTTTGTTGGGCAAGAAAAAATATATTTTCCCTTGAAATGAAAATAGGCAGGATTCACGAAGGCTTGCACGGAGTGTAAGAGACATGCAACACTCCATGCAAGCCTCGCGATCCAGGAACAGCCCGAAACTCCATGTAAGAGACCAGCTAAAACGTCTCTTACACGGACTGGGCGTGGATATGCTAAATACCTTACTTGCAGCCAAAAGGCATGCAAATGAGATAGAGTAGCGATCCACGAAAGAGAAAGCAGCCCGTGTAAGAGCCGTTTTAGCTGCAGAAATGTACTCAGTTGACAACTGAATACGTTTCCGCAAAAATCACAATGGAGCCATGTCAGCTCCAAATAAAGGGTGCATATGTGTCAGGCAGCATGCCAATGGCCAAATATGTGGCCATTGGCAAGGTACCCTGATGCAAATATTAAAAAAATATAATTTTGTTTTTTCGGCGATCGCCGATGTTTAAACGCAGCACAGCCCCGCGCAAACAGGCTGCACTGCATACAACATAAAAATGAAGGTTATAAACCCACAAATGTGGGTTTTATGCAATACATGGAATGACAATGCAGGGACCAGCAGACCAAAAACAACATGGCCACCGTGTAGTGGTTGCTAAGGGGGGAAGGTGAGTCTAAGACATGTAACTAAGCATTAGAAGGCAATCTGATGTAAATGAGGGTTAGGATACTGAATCCCACAGTCACATAGCAAATGAGCACATTATGAGTAGTGTAAGAGATACATAAGGGGGAGGAATAGAGTAGGAGATAGGTGACATCACAGGGGGGAATGGTAGAAAGAAATGCAGTTCATTGGAGGTCAGTGTTACATGACAGATGACAGACACAGATCATGGAAAGAGGAGTGCCACAAGATAAGCATGGGAAAGTCAAGAAATGGAAGATGTACACTGTTACTTACACCAAAGTTTCTTGCTGGGCGTGCATGCGCACGTGTGTGCACCATGAGGCACGAGTAGGACAGTGTGCAACCGTGTAAGGCAGACTGAACATGTGGGAGCGTGTTGGTAGATTTGTAAGACTGTTTGCGCTAGTGTGCACGTGTGTAGGACAGACTGAGCATGTGGGAGCCTGTTGGTAGAGTTGTAACACTGTTTGCACTGGTGTGCACGCGTTCTAACCCGAATAAGCAGATACCGAACCGTGTAAGCATGTGTGAGCGCGTGTAAGCCACTGTGAGCGTGTTTCTGCTGGTATGCACGCTGCTGCCCCCTGAGGAAATATAAAGGAAAAAGGAAGCAACAGAATTAGTAGGAAGCTAGCAGGGAATACTGCTGGAGCTAGCAGGTGAAAACAATTAGCAGCAGGCAATTACACAGGCAGAATAGTAGCTCAGCCAAGCACTTAAAACTCTGCAAACAGCAGTGCAGGATGTATCTCTCAAGAGACACTGCAAGACAGGAGTAAGCTATTAGAAGTGAAAACTGAAAAAGCTGAACTCAGAGCAGAAATGCTAGGGGCTGCCATAGCTGTCATAATGAGACATAGGCGACTTGCTGAGGGTGGTGACAATGCAGATGGTGCCAGACAACCCACAGTGAGGAGACGGAGAAGAGTGTACAGGCCCAGGGTCACCTACCACGGGTTACATGAGCTGGAGATAGTAGAGCACTATAGAATGGACAGAGACCTCCTGCAGCAAATTGTCGAGCTGTTCAGGCCACGCCTCACACACAGAACCAACAGAGGGGAACCCAACCCAGTGGAAACCAAGGTATGTGTTGGCCTAAGAATACTAGCAACAGGTACCTTCCAGAGACCAACTGGTGATATGATGGGGATATCACAGGCATCAGCCTCCAGGGTACTGCACCAGTTCCTCAATGCCATGTCAGCAAATGTCAGTGATCATGTATATCTCCCCAATGCCCATGAGGTATTGGCCAGCAATATGCGTCTCTTCCAGCAAATAGCGGAATACCCTGAGGTAGTGGGTGCAATAGACTGCATGCACATACGCATCAAAGCACCAGCCGGTGAGCGGGGTAGGGCCTACATTAACTGCAAGGGCTTCCCCTCCATCAACTGCCAGGTCATGTGTAATGCCCTGGGCATAATAATGAATGTGTGTGCTGGCTGCCCTGGGAGCTACCATGATTCCCACATCTGGCATTTGACGCAGCTGTACCAGACATTTGCCAATGGGGACATCCCACACGGACACCTAGTGGGGGATGCAGGTTATGCACTGGAGCCGTGGCTGATGACACCCATCAGAAATGCACACACACCTGAACAGGAACACCATAATGAGGCACACGCACAAACACGTAATGTAATAGAGTGTGTGTTTGGGCTGCTCAAGTCACGGTTCCAGTGTCTGGACACATCTGGTGGAGCCTTGCAGTACTCACCAACTACATGTACCCAAATTGTCATGGTATGTGCTATGCTACATAATATGATCTTGTGAAAACAGCTGCAGCAGGACCAGCATAGAGCCGGGCCAAACAGCCCCCCACCATTGCCAAGGCCATCACAGGCAGAGCGTGACTCGGAGGAGGAACAACCTGAGCCTGCCCCAGTAGGCAGAAGGAGGCGTACCCAGTATGCCCTGGCCCTGGCAAAGAGGCAACGCATAGCACATACACTGGCTCAGTAGGAACCCTGGGAATGATACACCTCTCTGACTCACTCAAATAATAACAGGGATGCCTAAAATGACATGACCTGCTCACAAACATGTACAGGGAGTGTAATATGCGCATCCGACAGAGG
Source organism: Protopterus annectens (assembly GCF_019279795.1). Lineage (NCBI taxonomy): Eukaryota > Metazoa > Chordata > Ceratodontiformes > Protopteridae > Protopterus > Protopterus annectens. Next base: position 105,864,416 of record NC_056741.1, read on the forward strand.
CAGCCCTGCAGCACAACCTAAGGCATGAATGCCATGTGTTAAGTAATGTAACACCATGTACTATATGCACATTTGAGGACCCTGACTAACATCCACCCTCACCAAGCATGAAGCCACAATATGACGATGGGATGATCAATTGCAATAATTGGCTGAAGTAATGCAGTTAGTCAAAGGGGAGCCAATGTGTTTCAGCCTGGGAAGACATGTTGAGCATGACATGATGCACCCAATAAATACAAATTTATGTGAGAGATGCAACCATTTACCCAAACCGGAGGCTGAGCTCCCCCAACTCAGTACTGTCAAAACTAGTCAGGAGGAGAAGGTAATCACACACACACCACAAACCCAGTCCCGCATAGACCTATCACAACTGTAAACCAAACACATAAACACAGAAAAACATTCCCGGAGGCCCTAATTACAAACACACCACACAAACAGAGGCCTCCAAAGCAGATCCCAAGCAACCACAACCTCCAAACATAGCACATGCAACACATAGTACACAAAGCTGGTGTGCTAAACAGTCACAGGCCAGAAGGAGAAACAACATGCCTGATACAGTTGTAATAGGTGTCTCTATAGGCAGACACACTGCTGTCCCACTCACCAGACAGAACAAGGGAAAGGGTACAGTAAGCTGCCTTTAGGCTGCTACAATACACCACATAACACAAGTACGCAGGTCACCCCAAAGCAAGTAGAAATATGATGCAGTCATTGTCCATGCTGGTGTGAATGACCTGAGATGTACCTCCCTGGACTACATGAAAAGAGACATGGATGAGCTCTCTGAGTATGTACTCCAGGCCGGTATGACACTGGCCGTTTGCAGCATCCAACCCTCACCAAGAATGATGCCACAGTACAAACACAGAATGATCAGCTTTAACAGGTGGCACAATTACAGCTGTCAGTCCAAGAGGATCTAATGTCTGTCTGCTTGAGATGTCATGCATGACAAGCCATGCTGCTGTTCCAGGGATGGCTTGCACCTGTTACCCCTGGGCGTCTGGATATTGGATAAGGCTTTTGCCACCTCCATAGAGCCGTACGTAGGCAAGGCCGAAAAGACTAACCCACCACCCTAGAAAACATAAGTGGTAAGAAACATAAGGGTAATGCTGACCAATGCCAGATGTGTAAACTGCAATATGCATGCTCCTGAGACACTTCCCAGTATGGAGAACACCGATATCTGTGCAGTGACAGAAACCTGCTGCAAGCCTACTGACAGCACACTAGCACTACCAGGTTATACCTCATATCATGCGTTATGGCCCCAACACCTGGACCAAAACATCAAAGGCGGGGAAGTATCCATATGCAGCACAGACACCCATACGGCCAGGTAACTGACAATGCACGAAGCAGCGGAGACCACCCATGTGCACCTAACTGTAGTCAAAACTGCTGTACAGTCTGTAGCATGCGACAGACCACACTCTCACACACAGGAACCCCACCCAGACATCCTGAAGACACTGGACAGTATGAATGTCCCACCAAATACCAAACAAGGTACTCACAAATTACCACATAGGTGGTAGACCATTATGTATGCAAGGAGTAATCAGGGACCTAGGGACACAAGTGGACAGTAACCTGTTATGTGACACTCACAATGCCAATGTGGCTAGGAAGACTGTCTATATTGGACACTGTATCATGAAAGGATCCACATCTACATCAACAGAGGTCATTGTGCCCCTGTACTATTCTCTTACCAGACCCATAATCTAGTACAATGACTCATATGGGATGTACCTTACCTGACACCTGCAGCAGTTAGAAAGACCTCAAAGGTACCTCACCAAGAGGATAAAGGGTCTCAAATATATGTCATATGCTGCCTGGCTGTAGACACCCCAGCTGAATGCAGTCACAGACTGCCTACACAGAGGCATTGTATGTCTGTTGTACAAGGCCATGTCCAACACAGGAGTAATGGACATGCTCCACCCCAGGAAATCAAAGCCATTGGAGCTGTGAGAGTGACAGATGTCAACCTCAACACATAATGAAATAGGATGTGCTGGAGGGACAGATACATAACCCAGAGCTCCCCACACCCTGGAACAGGATCCCACTCCATGTTAGGCAGAGCCCCTCATTGACACCCCTCAACAGGAATATTGCCAAGTGGATGGATGATCGTAGATGTACACTGGGGGTCTTCACTGTGTCACGTCCAGACAGAGGCACAGTAAAGTAAATCATAAATGGCCATACTATTCACATAGCAAGGGGGAGGCGAAAGACACACATACTCTGGCTAGGCTTAAAATGCCCTAGGGTGGATAGCCTAGTATGAACCTATGAACTTATGAAGATACAAATTGTACAGGACACTAAGGATAATCACAAGGCTTACTCAACTGATGGTAGGAACCATGTTGGGAATTCATAGATATGCTCTGAATCACACAAATATTACAAACAACATACCAAACACACACACATATTGCCAACATACAACCTGACAGGTGCAGTGCAACCCCCAGAATGCAAAATATCTATCCCAGCAGACTGCTGGCCCCCTGACATTGCAGATGCTGAGGTAACAGCCATCATCTACAAAGCAAAACACACAGCAGCAAAGGTATGAGATGGTGTCCTGGGCTGAGTCCAACATGGACTCCAAGAAGAATGGAATGCCAAATCACACTACTGCTCAATGTCAGCCTTACCACAGGATATGTACCCAAAGAGCAGTGTACAACAACAGTGGTCCTTCTCAACAAAGGTGTTGCCTGAATGGATACTACAAACTATCACCCCAGGATCCTGACAAGCTTGGTATGCACAGCTATGGAAAGGATCAGCATGTACTGCAGACATAAAGCTATCGGGGACCTACTGACATTGGACCCTACCCAGTGTGGCTGTCATAAGTGCAGATCCTGCCCCTAAACATGTTTGACCCATTTGAAACAGTCATTAAGGTCATTGATGAGGGCAATGTGGTCCACACAGCGTAGCTGGACCGTGCAAATGCTTCCAGACAATACCCTACGTGTTCAGTATGGATATGTTCACCAGCTTAAATATAAACCCCTATGTCAGTAGAGGGGTTGCAAACCAGACCAAGGACATAACTGACATGGTCAGACATACTGCATCCATGTCAGACTACAAACCAGATATAAGTGGCATCCCACAAGGCTTGGTCCTGGGACCTCCCTCGTTCTGTATATATGTCCCATAGGTACAAGCCAACATGGAAGGACTGTGACTGAACATGTATGCAGAGGAGTACAAACTGCCCACCATATCTGACCCCTAGCTGACACAAGCAACCCACAAAGGGGCCATATAGAAACAGACAACTGGTGCCATAGCCATGTCAGCAAGCTAATTGCAGAAATGTGTATAGTCAACCACCGTGGATATACAGTTACGTACCTAACATGTAATGAGAGACCTGGGGACACAAGGTGATAGATATCCTACATTGGACAAACATGTGGCATACCATATACCCACCTAATCATGAAGGTTGTCAGATCTAGATAAGGGGAGGTCACTATGGCTCTGCAGTCATCCTTCATCAGCGTCACAATTGACTACAATAGCCCCTGTGGGATGTACCTCAGCAGACACCTCCATCAACTGTAAAGTCCACAACAGTACTTCACCAGGAGTAGCAAAGAGCATGAACAGATGCCATGTGATGCCTGATTAAACTAACTGCAGCTCCACACACTGCCATACTGCCCACCCAGAGGCAAGCTGTGCCTGATGTATGAAGCCATGTCCAAGCTGGAATCAATGAACATGCTGCACCTTGTACAATCTGAATGGCAGTGAGCTATGCACATGAGAGACCTGAACCCCAGCACTGACATACATAGGACAAGCTGTACTGAATGATCCATAACACAGATGCCACCCCCACTCTTGAGTAAACTCCCAGTACAGGTTAGCCAGAGAGTCACCCATCGACACTCCTCAAGAGGAATCTTGATGAGTGGATGGGAGATGGTAGGTTTACCCTGGGTATCACTGTTATGTCACAGGTAGACGGAGGCACAGTATACTAACCATGACATATGTCATGGCAAACTCCAGTTACAATGTGTGTCGAAGGACAAACACACTCTCTGACTAGCATCAGAAATGGCCTAGGGCACATCGCTAGTGTTTGCCAATGTCCACCTATGTTGTGGAATACACTACCAACGTTGGACAAGCCTGGTTTAGGTAGTCCATATCTGAACATAATGCAACATGGTCATATGTGCACAACTGGCCACTACACAGTCTGTTGTGCTCATTATGAAGATTTAAAGCAGTAATAGGACTAAAGCCCAGGATACTGTCCACCACAGTGAAAGTACTGAACCAGTACACTATACGGTACTACAGTGTTAGGTCATTATGAAAGGATGTTGACAACTGTATGCAAAGTATCCCATGCAATCCCTGCAAGCACAGTATAATCCCTGTTGTGGTCAGACATGAAGCAGTTGGCCAGTAAGTACACAACATGACACCCAACACACAACCATAAACGTGAGATATTGTTGAAGTTCATACTCACCCAAATATGTGGTGGACTGCAGAGTTCAACAAATGGAAAGCTCACACTGGGCATGCTCGCACACTTTGATAAATGAGGCATATGTCAGACAACATGCCATGGAAAGGCTGAAATGGGCATGCTCACACACTTAGGCCATATCTCCGTTTAGCAGTTGGCCACACATATCTGGTATATGTACGTGTCATTCCAGGAACCAGCCACAACACAGCAATCTGCCCAGTGCACACAGTAAATGACTACAGAGACATAAGTGATATAGTGGATCCCCCTCATATTCAAACATCTTCCACAGATACACAAGTTGTTCATAGGAACAGGGAATGCTATGGCAATAAAGACCTGCAAACAGTCTAACAGCAACAAATATTGTGCATCTGACAATTAAACATATGGGTGTAGAGGTCAATACTAGGCTGTTTGCCCTAGGGAATGACAGCTTAGCCAGAGTGTGCTTGGCATCTGCATCCCCAGTACAGTAGGCTACTGTGCCACTGTAAAGTAGGTCACATAAGGCAACGTGTGAGGCTAGTGTGCTGTGCCTCTGTCAAGCAGGGACACAGTGGAGATCCCAGGGTTTGAATGTGCTAAGCCGCATCCATGTTGTTGGTGTGTGCTGGAAGAGGGTTGCTGAGGACCTCTAACAGTAAGTGGGTGTCAATAACAGACTGAGGGGAGCCCTATCTGCATTGTCTGGACAATTTCACTGTCAACACTGTGTTGTGATGATTATGTGGGATTGAAGTGTCATGCCGGTACTGTTCAGAGATGTCCTCCCTCTGTGCGCTACAGCTCTGCAATGTATTAGCTCACTCTGTCTGTTGGACGGCTCATATATGGCTGGTGTACACCTGACAGGTGTCCTGTTGTGGAGCAGTCATGGGTATATGTGGGATAGCATGATCAATGCAAACCTTACGCATGCTCATAGAATGCAATTGTCAAGGATTATGCAGAGTGGCCAGTATAGTCCCCCAGCATGGGTCCTTTGAAGTCTTCCACCCCAGTCTTCACAAGTGTAGAGTCTGCTTGTGCTAAATACAGTTTGTTTGCAGTGACAACCTTGCCTGGGGGTGGGGATGGGATATGGATGTCCAGGGAAAGGTGGGTATGGTCAGATATCAACAATGGTGGTCTACCTCTGGTGTGGAACAGTGAGTACCCATGTTGCAGATGGACAGGTGCAATATGTATTCCCCCATGTGGCTGTGGTGAGTGGTTCTGCCATAGCACATGGACCCACAAATTGTAGTGGCTGTAGGGTAATGTTGTAGAGGCCTGAGTAGTTCCCACAGACAATATGCCTGTGCCTGATGTTAACAACTGAAATGGTGTATGTGAACACCTGCATATCCCGGCACTGTTCCCAGGGAAGCAAAGTGTGTGTCCTGGATGTGGGAGTGGTGTTCTGGACTGGTTGTGTTGTGTGTTACAGGTCCTGTGGTCACGCAGCATGGTATAGAACATAACCTGCCAGTGCGATGTGCATATCTGACCCTGAAGTAGGTGGCTGCAAATGCATATATATGCTATCCCCCACCTGACAGGTAGTATTAGATGTACATACCTCTAGAAATAAAGATGTAAGCACCCTATAAATACTGCAGGTGCAGAACAGGTGCCCAGTAATTCAGATAGCGCTCTCTGCTAATGCATCTCCCTCAAGTGCCATAATATAGTTAGGTAGGAGTTTGAACCATGCAAATGCTCAGTGTGTGTGGGTGAGCGGGGTTGTTGTGTGTGCAAGTCTTTGTGAGGGAAGTGTCAATTTTGGCAACTGGGAAAACACTCTACAGGATGCACATTCCCCTTTCTAAGCACTAATGATGTCAACACCCTATAAGTACAGCAGGAGAAGGGAAACCTCCCAGTAATGCGAATAGCGCGCTCTGCTAATGTGTCCGTCTCGAGTGTCATAACATAGGTAGGTAGGGGTTTGAATCCTGCCAATGCCCAGTGTGTGTGGAGGGGGGTTAGTGTGTGTGCAAGTCTGTGTGAGGGAAATGTCCCTTTTGGCAACTGGGAAAACACTCTACAGGATGCACATTCCCCTTTCTAAGCACTGATGATGTCAGCACCCTATAAGTACAGCAGGAGAAGGGAAACCTCCCAGTAATGCAAATAACGCACTGCGCTAATGCATCTGTCGTGAGTGTCATAACATAGTTAGGTAGGGGTTTGAATCCTGCAAATGGCAAGTGTGTGGATAAGGGGAGTGTGTGTGCTGGCAAGTCTGTATGAAAGATATGTGCAATTAGGAGAACACACTACATGATGAACATTTCCCTTTCCAAACACTGATGATGTCAGCACCCTATAAGTACAGCTGTAGAAGGGAAACCGCCCAGTAATCCGAATAGCACACTCTGTTAATGTGTCTTTCTCAGGTGTCATAACATAGTTAGGTAGGGGTTTGAATCCTGCAAGTGTGCGTGTTTGGATGAGGGGAGTTTATGTGTGTGCATTTCTGTATGAAAGACATGTGCTTTTTGGCAATCAGGAGAACACACTACATGATGCACATTACCCTTTCCAAACACTGATGATGTCAGCACCCTATAAGTACTGCTGGAGAAGGGAAACCTCCCAGTAATCCAAATAGTGCACTCTGCTAATGCGTCTCTCTCAAGTGTCATAACATAGTTAGGTAGGGGTTTGAAATCTACAAATGGCAAGTGTGTGTGTTTGGATGAGGGGAGTTTGTGTGTGTGCAATTCTGTATGAAAGACATGTGCTTTTTGGCAATCAGGAGAACACACTACATGATGCACATTACCCTTTCCAAACACTGATGATGTCAGCACCCTATAAGTATAGCCGGAGAAGAGAAACCTCCTAGTAATCCGAATAGTGTGCTTCGCTAATGCGTCTCTCTCATGTGTCATGGCATAATTAGGTAGGGGTATGAATCCTGCAAATGGCAAGTGTGTGCATGTGTGGGGGAGTAGTAGGGTGTGCGTAATTGCAAGTGTGAGAGAACAGATCCTTTTGGCAACTGCTACAATACACCAGATGCTGCATATTCCCCCAGTAAACACAGGGGATGTCACCACACTATCAGTACAGCCAAACAGGGCTAATTGCCCAGTAATACCAATAGTGCGCTCCGCTACTGGGTCTATTACCACTGTCAGAGCACAGATAGGTATGTTTTTGAAACCCACAACTGCCACGTGTGGTTGTGTCACACAATATAACCATGTGTGAGTTGTTGTTCATAACAATGCATGACATTGCCTAAACCAGCAATGGCAATGCACACATGATGTATGTGTGTGACACATATACATATATACCTGTGACCTTCAGTAGTTACCATGTCTGACACGTGCCTCAAGTGGATAAATGGTATTCGCAATGCATAACATTATGACCGTGTCTTACTGTGCAGGGACCGCATGCGGTATGTGTATATACAGTGTGAGTTGTATATGGTATAATACCAACAGCAGGGGATACACATCTGGTCTGGGCCATATAGTCTACATGTAGTCGATGAACAGGTGTTGCATGCTCCCACCTGTTGTGGGAGTGGTAACATGTTGTTCCACTGCAATTCAGTGACTACATGCTGGGAACCTTTCAGCTAGTGTGTTGTAGCTACAGTAATGCTCATGCACAATGTTTGGCTGGATGCAGTCCAGTCATATAAAGACATTTCTAGAGACTGTCATATTGCCAGTGTTGTTAGGGAGGACAGGTGGGTTTCCTGTGTATGGGAGGGTTGTGTGTGCCAGGATATGAACCAGAAGGCAGTCCAACAAACTGTTAGCTGCTCATGGATAGGCCCTGATGCTTTGTGCTGTGCCAACAACCTGGAGGTGTGTGTATCTGTGGTGCCTTGAGATACCACCCCCATGTCCATGTGTGTTACATGTGTAGGGGATGACAGGCATGGTATGAGGTATAACCTGGCAGTGATGGGTTGCACCTGTGAGCCGTGAATCAGGAATCTGGTACTGCACAGATATTGCAGTTTACTGTGCTGAGGACAGTGTCCAGTGCATGCATCTTGTGGTGTACACTGCTGGTGTTGTGTAGCATCACTGTTAGTGTCCTATCCCGTGTGATACCCGCGGAGGTGGCTATGTAATCCATGTCCTGCAGCAAAAGGCACTATGTGTGTATCAAGGGGCTTCACCAATATACAATGGCCCATGGGTGTCACGTGCAAGCTGCCCCTTGCAAATCATTGTGGCTTCCCTAGCATGTAAGCACACATTGACAGCCATTGGATATCCTATGAATGACATTGGAGATTGAGCAGAATGTAGACATAGAACACCCTTCCTACATATTGTGGTAGCATACCTGGTGAGGGTATGATGGCAACCAAGGTCAGGCTCGTACTGGCCCATGCCACATGCTGAGAGAGCCCTTCTATGTTCCCTATCATGTAGTCCAGGGAGGTATGTCTCAGGTCATCCATAGTGGCATGGACAATGACTGAGTCATATGTCCAATAGTCACATAAGGAGGATACACCAGGACAATTGAAGCCAACCAATATCCGAATAAAAGCTTTATTACAACAAAATAAAGATGAGTGAGCGCTTTCATGTCTCCTGGACGCTTCATCAGACTTAATTAACCTTCACTACAATATAACTTTATATAATAACAGAAGAGCTCCTATTGGAGAACCAATATAACATTCAATCAAAGACAATTAATTATTAAAAGAGAAATGCAGTGTAGATGAATAACTTTGTTGCTAGTAAGTGCTGCTTAATTTCTTTAGTCAACATAAAAACATATACAAAAAATAACTTATATATATAATTACAAAAGTTCCTATGCATATCAAAATTTAACACAAAAACATATGAAATATAAGCATGAAGAAAACCCATGCTAATAAAACCCTTAAAAAATAAAATTTTATGGGTTTAAAAACGTACTATTTATGTTTAAAAGGCCTGTCTGCCAAAAAAGGTCTCAGAGAAATTTTATCATTAAGGCCATGACCTCTATCCGCTGCTAACTTGAGTATCCATTTAATCTCTCTCTTTTCCACATTATTACGTATGCAGCCTAACCTTTCAGTACTATAGACATGTTCCAATACTAGGAAACTAAAGGTATGTGTGCTATCTCTATGTAGCACATGATAAGCTAGTGCATTGGTCTCATCCTCTTTATTGATGGCATAAATATGTTCCCTAATCGCTCCTTAGAGTTCTAGTGGTCATGCCTACATAGAAACATTGACATTTATTACACTGAGTTAAATAAACCACGTTCCTGGTTTTACAATCGGCATACTTAGTAAACTCATATCTTTTGCCTGTATCTGGATGTATAAATTCACATGAACTCTTAATATAACTGCACTGATTACAGGTACGACATGCTTGTATGCCTTTCCTTTGTGATATCAAACCATCATGTCTATTATGATTATAACATAGTAACCTCTTAAGAGACTTGGTGTTCTTATAACTAAAAGAGGGTCTGTCTCCTACTATTCTCATAATATTTTCATCTAATTGTAGAATGTTCCAGTGTTTTGTAATGATGTCAACTATAAAAGGATTGTTGTTAGTAAAAGATATTGCTAGTCTCCTCTTACTAATGTTAGCACGGTTATCATTAGTTCTGGCTGAGGGCATGTTCCTGTTTATATATCCTTTTATAGTTGACCTCCTTATGTGACTAAGATTAAAAAGTCTAGGAGGCT
>NC_056741.1:106207644-106282644 GCF_019279795.1 Protopterus annectens
CAGGATAAACATTGCTGTACTATGGGACAGGATTTGTGACAGTCACACATGAGTGAATAATGATAGCACTATAAATGCAGAAAATGGGAGAGTAAATTTTCAGTTCTGTTATGAATATAATATGATTGCACTGTAATGTAATGGATGATAATATACAGGTTAATTTTACACAATTTTAACTGGGTGTGGTTTGATTTGCAACATATATACAAATATATGGGTGTTGTGTCAGGATAAATGTTGTTGTATTCAGATCTTTGATGCATTTGTGATGAATTCAGGTATGCTTTCACTGCTGTGTTGCCTGGTTGATGAGTAGATTTTATATTCATGAGTCAAATTTCAGTATGTCATAGGGATCATACCTCTCAACCGTGCCGAATTACTCATTTTTTACCGAGTTTTGGGGTTCAAATGAAGGGGTGCCACAATTCCCGAGTGGTACCCCTTCAGTTCCGATTTTTTTCTTTTGTTTTCTTTGTTTTTTAATTTTCGTGGCATTAGAACTGATGTCATCATGTACGCGATGACGTCAGCTCCCTCATGGCTACCAGCCTGCGTGATGACGTCAGCCCCCCCTACCAGCCTGTCGGAATTGAGCTCAAGGAGCTCACGCATTTCTGGCATGACTGGCTGCTCAAATGCGAGTGGGAACAGCAACAAACGGTTGCAGTAATGGTTATGAAGAACTATGGACGAGCTAGATCTATTATCGCTGAAGAACTTCTTGGTAATGTGACTATGCTTTGGATAATTAGAAGATTTTTATTTTAGGGAATAACTAGGTTAATGAGAAGGGATAACAGACTAGACACTTTACTTTAATTTGTTAAGCAGTATAAACTAAGCACACTCAGCCTAAGACAAAGATGCTGTCTGTAAGCTAGGACCAGGAGGTTAGCTGAATTTATACAGGTTGATATCTTACACTGATATGCAGCGGTTTTACTTAATACTTGATACCAAGAATGTGCAATGAATAACATCTGGATGATAACTGCCTGTATTTTCAGTACCAGTGATACAGGAACTTATTATATTGTATGTGATAAAAGGTAATCACTGTACATATGTGTCAGGTTTTAAGATGTTTAACACTTTAATGAGGGCATACAAGTATTTGTTCATGTTTCAACTGAAATGATTCCACAAGTTTTTTGACTGTTTTTGTATGTGTGTATTGCATTTATTTCAATATTAATTGTGTTCATACGGAGATACAGCACAGCCTTCTTCCCCCCGCTTGGCTCCTGTCCTCCTCCAAGACTCCAGTTCTGCATAGAAATATATGCAGTAGTTTTATTTAATTTACTTATTTAAGAAATGACTGCAGAAAACTTAAGTGCTTTTTTTTTTTAGTTTATTTTAATGGCTGAGTGAGTGAAGAGAAACTACACTTTTTACTTTAACAAACGTCTCGGTTGCAAAAACTGTAACGGTCGCAGGCAAGGCAAATATTTTGCTTGTTTATGTGCAGTGTGTGTGCGACAGCAGGAGAAGCTGTGCTGTAGTTGTACTTTAAGTATTTAAGAAATGGCTGCATTTTGTTTTACTTTTCATCAACTAATGGCTGATTGAGGAGAAAATGTGTACTTTTTACTTAAAAACAGCTGCAAAAGCTGTAATGGCAGGCAAGACAGGGAAACTGTGCTTTACTGCAGGTCTTGTAAAGGATATGCTTTCATTTTACTTTAACGGCTGCACTTGTTTCATTTTACTTAACGTCTGCCTGCATTTTATATATGTGAAACTGTGCTTTACTTTAACAGTGCATCACCAGTACTTCACTTATTTAAGTTAACGGCTGGTTAACAGGTTTTATTTTAATGCCTGAGGAGAAACTATGTACTTCCTGTAAGAAACAGCTGCAGAAACTGTGCTTTACTTTAATGACTGAGACCGCTGAGCGAGGAGAAACTGTGCACTTCCATTTTACTTTAAGAGCGGGGCAGGTATTTTACTGCAGGATATATACTTTAATTCTGTGTAACTTTCGTTTTATAATGCAATTACTTTGGCTGCACTTTCATTTTATTTAACAGCTGCCTGCATTTTATATATGTGAAACTGCTTTACTTTACCAGTACTAGCAGCAGGAATACATTAAAGATGGCTCAATTTTAATGCCTGAGTAGAAATTGTGTACATTCTTTAAGGAACGGCTGCAGAAATGAGGCTCCCTGAGCAACTGGGCACTTTCATTTTACTTTAAATGCTGCAGGAAGCAGGATACATCGGCAGGAGTGTACTTTCATTTTACTGCAGAAACTGTGCTTTAATGGGTGAGGTTTTGAGTAAGTGTGCTTTCATTTTACTGCAGAAGCTGCATTACTTTCATTTTACTTTAAATGCTGCATGATACATCAGCAGGAGTGTACTTTCATTTTATTGCAGAAACTGTGCTTTACTTTAATGGGTGAAGTTCTGAGCAAGTGTGTGTGTACTTTCATTTTATTGCAGAAACTGTGTTTTAATGGGTGAGGTTTTGAGCAAGTGTGTGTGTAAATAAATGCCCAGTTGTGATTTAGATAACCATAGTTCTCAATGTCCAAAGTTTTATGGAATGTTTGGCTCATACTTTTGGTCAGTTCCTCTTAAAATTTGTGGTTTTCTAACATCAATGAGAAGTTGAACTGAATTCACTAAATAATGATAGCCATTTAAGTTTCAGTCTTCCTATCTTTCAGGAAGTACATGGTAACATAAAACATTTTATTCTAGTAACTTTTCTAAGATTATACAAGCAATGTTTAAAATGTGTCCCTGGTTTTGGGCTTTTGTCCCCCCCAATAAATTTATGGCTGTTCCATGTTTCTTGTGCTGCATAGTTCTTCAGGGGCAGAGAAGTTTAGTGCTTGTTATGCCAAGTCCATTTGTGTTAGTAGCACAACAGGTAGAATACTTGCGTTTGATGCAGAAGGCTGTGGGTTCGATTTCCCATGGTATGTAGATGGATTGTTGCTACTGCTTGTACTTTTAAAGGGGGTGGATTCTGCAGTCCTGAGAATATCCTCTTTGACGGAGATACCTAGTAACTATGAACCTGTTATCAGTTTGCCATCCATTCCCTATTGCAATATTACTAGCTTTTTTTTTTTTTTTTTTTTTTTTTTTTTAGGAACAAAGACAATTTATTCCATAAGGGCAACAGCCACTTTATTTGTAGATGAAACTATGAAATATTAAGTTGTTTGCTAGCAGCAAGCAACCTCTTCATTAGTTACACATCTTACATCTGTCTTTAATGCGGAATTATTTAGATGACTTACTTCTGCAGAGATTGTGTATATTTACTGATACTGGTGGACTGTAGAAGTTTAAGTACACTTTTATGATGGAAATGTTATGAATTGGACAGTTTTGTCATTTATTGGTTCATGCATTTTGTTTCATCACCTACTGGAAAAATGTTCAAACAATAAATTTAAAATGCGCTGTAACTGTAAGTCTAGCAAGTGTGCTGTATTATACAAGGAATATAATTTAATAAAGTCAGGAAGGTGTATCAAAGAATACATGTAAGCTTCTTGTTTTGTGTGCAAGGGGCCTATGATTTGAAAACAGCCCAAAGGTAATCTTTATCCACCGATGGCAAAATGAATTTTCTTTGGATGTGATGTAGGTTTCAATGCTGTTTCAATGAATGTGAGTTTCAAGGGCAGAGAAGTTTTAATGCTAAGTCTATTTTCATTGTGAGACAGTATTGCTTTGTTTAGCAGATGTCTATTAGTGTTTGTGCATTGTGATATAAAATGTAAATATAAAATCCAAATAATCATTGTAGAAGTAAAGCAGTATGCACATTAGTGTTTATGGTAAATGGAGTGAAATAGCCAGGTAATGGGAAATTGGAATGGCTGCAGGGGGACTCTGGTGCCATATTTTGCTTGTCTGTTCTTCAATTTGTATTGGTATCCCACAATTCCATCAGAGTGGGTGGAGCCACATAATTATATATGCAAATTTTATGTTAATTAGCACACAGATTTGTACCTATTTTCATGTGCCTTGTCCAGATTTTTGATGTTTCCAGGTTGAGAGGTATGATAGGGATCCAGACAGAGAAAAGATAGTTTCAGAAATGAAATAATGTGTCACTATTTGTACAATACGGCAGCTCTTCTCTGTCAGTGGTTGGACTCTGTTACACTGCTGTATCATGTACAACTCTAGCTCTAAAAAGAAAATTTTACAAACTACAAAGTTTTGCATACAAAAAAATGTAGGAACAGATAAGTCCCTAAACTCTTTGTACAATGTTTAGTCATTTTAATTAATTATTTTACAATTTCAGAAGTTTTTTGTCATCAGATATAAATTTGGCAAGATTATACTCACCATAGAATAACTGGTGGCACAATGGTGCAGTGGTTAGAGTTGTCACCTCACAACCAGAGGATCTGTAATTCTCAGCTGGGCTGCTTTCTGTGCAGAGTCTGCATGTCCTCCTTGTGTTTACATGGGTTTTCTCTTGGTGGTCTGGTTTCCTCCCACCTTCTCAAGACAGGCTGCAGGTGGATTGGACATTCTAAATCAGCCCTAGGTGTGTGTGCCTTCTGAGGAAGGCTATGCACTGGGCTGGCAGCTAGACTCTGGAAAACTCTACTACCACTCATTCTGCAGAACAGTGATCTGCTGTAGTGAACCTAATGGGAGCAGCTGAAAGGAGATGAAGATACTCAGTAAAGAACAGCTAGTTCTTACATCAGGCTACTGCATAGCTTCCACAATGTGGGCTCTCACAGAAATTTTGTGCAATAACATGGACAGGGTTCTTCTAAAAGGAAGTAAGACAAACTTTAATCTTCCATAGAGCTCAGTTAGACAAGGTTAGCGCTTTCACGGTTGTATCACACCACTTCATCAGACCATAAATGCATTTGGTTGTGGTTCCTTATATATATATATACTCAATAATTAAATGCAATGAATCTATAACAATTATCCTATTTAGTATTAAAGCCATACACAACCTTACTAAAAGTCCTGATACATCTTTGAAGTAAAAATTGAGAATTGAGATGTGTCTTAAAACAAGATAAATAACTGTATGAAAAGTAAAATCAATGAACATAAAAACATGTGCATCACTTTATTTTTATTTTTTACTCATATAAAAAAATAGAACTTATTTAAAAAGAGCCCTATTCTTTAGAATGGGCTTCACTGGTATCCTTTCATTGAGGCCTTTGCCTCTATCAGCCCTTAGTCTGACTATCCATCTAGTTTCTGATGGTTCCGTTTTATTTATCGAATCACCCCCTCTTTTATTTGATAAAACCTGTTCCATAATTTGAAACTTAAAGAAATGGGTTTGTCCACTTTGAGCTACATGTTTTGATAGGGCGTTTATCAGCGTGCCCTTCCTTATATGTAGCAGATGCTCTCGGATACGAAATCTGAGTTCCCTGTTTGTTTTTCCCACATAGAATGATGAACATATTTGACAGACTGCTAAATATATAACATCTTTGCTATTACAATTAGCTTTCACTTTAAATATATATGTATGCTGTGTGTCTGGATGCACAAAGTTATTATTCTGTTCAATAAATTGACATTGGTTACAACTGGCACATGGTAATGTGCCTATCAAATTTGTGTTATTCTCTGTTGATTCGTGTTTATAACAGAGCATTCTCTTCAGTGATTTTTTATTTCTAAACATAAATGTTGGTGTTTCACCTATTAATGGTCTTATTTCTGGATCTTGAGTCAATATCGGCCAATACTTCTTAACTGTATCAGTGACTAAAGTACTGTTGCTAGCATAGTATGTTGGCACCCTTACTACTTGTTTATTAACCTTATCATTTTTACCTTTCTGTTTGACTCTAGTAGAGTAGTAGGGTCTCCCAGTATTTCTATGCATAGTGCTTTCTGGAATAATATTATTCATCCTTGTTGGTTCATAACCTTTTTATTTCCATTTCATAACTTTCTTGCTCTGCTGTCAGCCTTGATGTTCTAAGGGCTTGCCCCTTCACTATGTTATCAAAGACATCTCGTGGATGCATGCTAGTTCTGTGGAGAAGTGTATTACTATGACAATCTTTACGATGAATATTAGTAATAATTTGGCCTCCTTCTTTTTGCTCTATATTAACATCTATGAAATGTATAGATAATGTTGAGAATTGCATTTCAAATTTTAAGAAATCTGTGCTACAATTTAAGACAGAACTCAGTTCTCAATTTTTACTTCAAAGATGTATCAGGAATTTTAGTAAGGTTGTGTATGCCTTTAATACTAAATAGGATAATTGTTATAGATTCATTGCATTTAATTATTGAGTATATATATATAAGGAACCACAACCAAATGTATTTATGGTCTGATGAAGTGGTGTGATACAGCCATGAAAGCGCTAACCTTGTCTAACTGAGCTCTATGGAAGATTAAAGTTTGTCTTATTTCATTTTAAACTGGATGGACTGATACTGAGATTTATTTGCCTATGGTTGAAGTATTGACCTTTTTCTGTGGAATATTTATTTTTGCTTTGTGGTCAAATACTTCATTTGTACATCTAGCCGTGCTGTGTGTGCTTGGAGGTTCTTCTAAAAGGCTGCACATTTATTGACCTAACTAAGCTTTAAAACACTGCAGACTATTCATACAAACTCTGAGTTTTACCTTAAACTAGAAGATAAACTGACCATCCACTGGTTTTATACCTTGGAGAAAGTCAAACAAGATGTATTGACTCCAGCCTATGAAACTATTAGCCATTGAATCGGTCAAATGGGCTCTTCATTTTTCAATATGTATAAACAAATGTCTAATGTAAAATCAGATCTTAACATGCTAGTTTACTTACAGGATACTGGAACAGTATAGCAGTCTTCCTGCATAGATACAAACAGAGCAAAACTAGAAACCCATGTACAGATGTATTTTTCTGATTTCTGGTATTACATTGTATCACAAATACAGCAATTAGCAACCTTAATTCTTTTTTCCACCTAAGAGCTATAGTAAACCAAGAACGGATGGTATATTACATCCCCTGTTGGTTTTAAAGTACATAGATTTACGAACTTCACATTTCAAAAATTATATCTGAACCTCACCTACTCCTTTCAGCTATTTACTAATGATCCTAAAAAGTAGAATAAACAGTCAGCTATGCCAAGAATGGAAAATCTCAACATTTCTGTACCCTGAAGTAAGCCATAATAGAATAGCAAGTACGCCTTCTCCACAAAATGAAAATAATCTTCCAATATCTGCAACCTCATGTATAGACCAACCTGCAAAACTTTAACAGAATTTCAAGGACTGTAGCCTTAAGAAACAAAAGGTAAGATCACCATCCTTCAAACTATAATACAGACTAGATGCCTGACAAAGACTGAGCTGTTAACTGATCTGAGTTTTAATGTATAAAGTCAGGCACACATTCTATTGCTTTTCCCCAGCCAGCAGTCTTAACAACTAGAGATATAAAACATATCACCCACCGGTGGATCACAAGAACAGAGTAAATAGAATCAGCAGTACAACACAAAAGAAAAAAAAACAAGAAAATCACCAGCAAAAATATATTTATTAAATAAATCCAAAGAGCAAAGCTTTTGGGATACTTCCCTTCATATGTGAAAATGCAGAATCTATGTTAAGTAGCAATTTTATACTAATCGTATTACACAAATTGTCAATATGATTTCAGGACAGATATTCAAATGGCATGATTTATCTCACTTTAAAATTTAAAGATATAGACAAAATTTAAAATCACATGCAATAACTGACTAAAATATATATATATATATATATACATATATATATATATATATATATATATATATATATATATATATATATATATGTATGTATGTATATCCATAACAATAACAAAATAAGACAAATTCTCATAAATTAAAAAAACTATTAACACTATCTTAATATCATTTGTCTATGTTTTAAAACTGGCTTAATACTGACTGCAGCATTCAAACCCGGGACATGGTCAGCTTCTTGTCTCATAACCCAATTATACTCAGATTAACAAAATTGTGAAAAGGATATTAAGGATATCATCCATAGTAACAAAAGCAATGCTAATTGGAACTTGAATGGTGATGAGCAGAAATTGTTGAGAAATGTTATTAGCAGCAAACAAGTTAGGCTCATGAAACCAGATAATGGTGGGGGCCTTGTTGTTATGAACAAGAATGATTATACTGAAAAGATGCTGACTTTGCTATTCAGTGTACCTACGAGGAAGTTTCAGTTAATCAAATGAATATTGCTTACAGGAGGGTGGATGCTGAGTTGAAAGACATGCTATTAGATGGTGGTATCAGTGGTACAGAAATGAATTTTTGGTGGTGGCACATCCTAGAACACCCACCATTTTTGGTATTCCCAAAATCCATAAGAGTTTATCTGACCCCCCCTCTCCATCCTATAGTTGATGTCAAAGCTTCTAAGACTTTTAACATAACCTGTTTCATTGATCAGCAACTCAAGGAGGTTGTTAAGGGTATAGATTATTGCTATAAGGATTGTCTGGATTTTTTGAAGAGAATTACTGACAACTTATATGATGAGAATTTAATCTTTGTAACAATTGACGTGAAGGATTTATATTCTGTTATCCCTCACAAATTGGGCCTAGAATGGTTTTAGGAATATCTTTGCTTCAACATGAATTTTGAGCATAATAAAATCAAAGCATTATATAATTTGACAGAAATGATTTTAAAGAATAATTTCATTGGTTTTGAGGGGCAGCTGTTCAAGCAACATCAGGGCATTGCCATGGAGCAGCATACGGCTCCATTTTTGCAAACCTTATTATGGCCCATTGAGAGAAAAGCTGTGTGTTTTCCTCTGCTTATAGCAAGTGTTGGTCCCTTTATTGATTTCTTTAGATGATATTGTGATTTTTTTTGGATGAACACAATTGAGAGGCTGCATGATTTTTTTCTATAACTGCACAGCACTATTGATTTTCTGAGATTTACTTTTAATTTTTCCCATGACCAGGTTGATTATTTAGATATTTCCATCATGAAAAACTGGATGGAAAAATGCTTTGAATCTTCTATTTTCAGGAAACCCACCTATTCCAACTCCTTTTTGCATTTTACTAGTTGGTACCCCCTTCACCAGAAAAAGTCATTGGTGAAAGGGTAGTATGTCAGGGTGTGTCAAGTGGTGTCCAAGGACAAGCAATTTAATACTGTGGGCCAGATTCAATAAAGCCGACACTAAGTGCACACTAAGTATACATGATGTGTATTCAATAAAATACTTATCACTTTTTTTGTGCTTTCTAGTCACTCAGAAAGATTATACTAAATGTACATGTAGTCTACAGTTTGTGGTAACTTTTTTAAATCCCTGTCAATATTTAAAGTTGCAAGAAAATCAGTAGGTGAACTAAAATTATGAGGAAGAAGATGTGAGTCATGTCGGTGATGTCTGTTCACTTAGAAAAGTTTATACTTATTGTACAGTTAGTGTAGGTCTTATTGGATCCTGGGATGAATGTTTGAAGCTAAAATCTATGTTCGCGAGCAGAGGCTATCCCCCTGTATTTTTGAAGGACATAATACAGGAAGTGAGGATGAAAAGGAGCAATGGTGTCTTCTGCCCCTTATTGGGCAAGGGACATGACTTTAAAATGAGGCAAGCTAACCCAGATGTTATCCAGGGTGACGTCAACAGAACCTAAGTCTTTTCTTTTATCACTGATATTTATTATATTAAAGCAATTATACAGAGGCACTGAAGTATTTTCTCCCTCAACCAGGAGCATCTGAAAATAGTAGGACAGGCTTCGAGGATTGTGTACAAAAAGATAGGTGTTTTAAAAATCTATTAGAGATGAATGGCTGTGGTGTAGGTTTAGGCAAAATTGTCAAGTGTGGCCATTGTAATCAGTGCAGATATGCTTTAGAGGGCTCTTCATTTGTTATTTATTGCTTTGGCACTGTTAGATTTTCCCAAAGGTACTATTGTTCAACCACTGGGATCATATATGTCACCCAATGTCAACACTGTGACTGTTGCTATACTGGAAAAATTATTCAACCTTTGAAGGCAAGACTATACCATCATTTATATGACATAAGGAACAGAGATAAGAACAATTACCTGTACAGGCACATTTGTTCTTTTAAAACCCACACGTTTTCCTTTATGCTATTGACCATGTTACTAATAGAAGCAGGGAGGGTCCAGCTGATGATCTCATGGAATATAAGGAAATAAAATGGCAATTGAGGACTAATGGTGCTGTGTTTCCTGGCTTGAATTATACGATTTTGATTGGGAGTGTTTTAAGGATAAAATCAGCTTATTTATTATGATTTTAAAGACAAATTATTTTTATAGTTACTTTGTTTAATAAGTGTTCTAATGGTATTCTTCAGTTTTGTATAAATGCTTCAGGAATGCTTTTATAACTAGTTTTATGCTATCATGTTGCATTAAGGTTGGTGGGTTAATTGGCTACAGTTAAGTGGGTGATCATGTGACTTTTAACTTTAAAAAAGGGAGTGATTTTGCAGAATGATGCTGTTCTGAAGATGTCCATATTACCAGACAAAAAGCACTCAACATATATTTTTTCTTAATAAAGAGTGTAGTATCATTTTTATTCCTCTCCAGGTTTTTTTCTTTTAAACATGTAATAAACAGTTGAATACTATGATAGAAGAGTTTAAGACTAGAGAATATGGTGATTTTTACTAGTAAGGTTATCACAACAAGTTATCAATGACAGGCAGCAAGGTGCCAGACCCTATTTTATGGGTAATAATTATGGAGGGGATCCATATATGGAGGTCAGAAGAATACTAGCTTAATAAATATTACACATTTTAATAGTAGAATGAATAAAGTAATGATTGTTAATACCAATAACTGGGGCATCATGAATGCCCTACCAGAACTGAATAAGTTTATAGGTAGTAGACCGAGCTTTGTATACAGGAATTGTTGTAATTTATAACAGCATTTATGTTATAAGGAAATGAGCTTTTCAGAGAACCCCAGTATTAGTCAGAAAGTTGGTACTTTTCCCTGTTTCAGGTGTACTTGTTGTAAATGTATTTATAGTAATAATGAATTTATACATCCTATTACAAAGAGTAAATATTAATTTAAATGTTATGTGACTTGCAACTCTACTAATATAGTTTATCTAGCCATGTGCTCTGCATATTTTAGTTTCTATGTAGGAAAAAGTAGTAGAAAGTTTAAAGAAAGAATAACTGAGCATCTATCTGACATAAGAAGGGGGGTAACTACTGATTCACTAATTTCTAGATAGTAGTTTTGAACATGCATTTAAATTTAGAATAATTCAAATGTTATCTAGAAATGTAAGAGGAGGTAATATTAATAATAAATTGGAAATAGCTGAATATAATTGGATTGTGAGACTAGAAGATGACTATGTCACGAATTTGAATGTTGCAGTCAGTATTAAGCACATTTTAAAATATAGACAAATGATGTTAAGATAATATTACTATTTTTTTTAGAATTTTTCTTATTTTGTTACTGTTATGTGTATACATATCTACATCTATATCTATATCTATATATATATATATATATATATATATATATATATATATATATATTTATATATATATATATATATATATATATATATATATATGATTCACTATACAATCTCGAAATACTGAAATGTCGAATTTCAGTATCTCGAGACTGTATAGCCGAAAATCCACATAACCAAAAACCCACAACTGCGAAAATCAAAATCGCGACCATACACACACACATCACCACACAAACAAGCACACATACACCTACGTAACACTACAATAAACAAAACAACACACATAAACACAACATAACGTACAAACACACCTACCCTACCTCTAAGCAGGGGGGCAAACCCCCGTGTGTGGGGCTGTGCCCCCCACACCCACCCTACTTATATATTCTAACTCCGCGGTCGCACTACACAAACAAACACATAAAACTCACCACTACACACATTCACACACACACTAAAATCCCTACCCAATACCCTTAGGAAAACACCATTTACATGAATCCTCAGCTTAATCCACACACCGTACCACACGTCATGACCACGACACCACAACAGTGGATTCGACATTTCCGCATTCGATATAGTGCAGTTTCACATAACTGCACTTTTGAGTATACAGTCTCGAGATACTGAAATTCGATATTTCAGTATTTCGAGATTGTATAGTGAACCTATATATATATATATATATATATATATATATATATATATTGTTAGTTAACATTGATTCTTCATTTGCACTGATGAAGGGAAGTATCCTTTGGATTTATTTAATAAATATATTTTGGGCATTTAGAGCCCCGTAATGTTGTTGTTTTTAACAACTAGTGATGCCATCAGTATTATGGTGCACACAAAATAACTCAGATAGCTATACAAATATGAAATACCAAGCTGCAGAAAGCTAACAAGGCTATTTCAGCCCTAGCATGAAATGTATAGACCTAGCTTATATCAAAGAACTGGAACAAATAACCTCATTTGAAATAAAGCTTATGAAAAATCTGATACAAGAGAAATCCAGTCCTTTCAGAAAACATTACCCTGAATGAATACTAACCAAAGAATTGTACAAGAGACTCACCTAAGAGCTGATATGTTGATAAATACATCTGTGATTTTTTTTTCATTTTCTCCATGCTCTCTCTCTCTATATATAATATATATAGAGAAAGATATGGACATACACAGAAACATATATATATATATATATATATATATATATATATATATGTGTGTGTGTGTGTGTGTGTGTGTGTGTGTGTGTGTGTGTGTGTGTGTGTGTGTGTATATGGATCTACTTTCATATGTCAAAATCCCAAATTATTGAATTTCATTTGTTCGAGACCAGGAAGCCAAATGTGTAAATTGCTGAAAGTGTAAATGTTCGCAGTTTGACATGTCAAATGCTCTGCTGTTTTCCTATGTGTATGTGTGTAAGTAGTGTACTGTTACTTTAAAAGTTTTAGTTTGTCAGGAAGGAAAATGACGGATGTTCAGTTTAACACTGGCGGAAGTTCAGATACATTGAATACACCAGCAGTAGACAGAGAAAAGGAAGGAAATGATGTTATAGATGGGTAAATTAGTGCTTTTATAGTTAGTTCATGTTATTATTTTGTATTTAAGTATTAGCTTTTCATTGGGGATGTTATAGCTGTTACAGTATACTGTTAGTGGTCATTTTCCTTAATGTAGTGCAATCTCAGAGTTGGTATATTTAATTTGCAGGAGGTGTGGGGGTTGTTTTAGGTCATGGTTTGTGTGTTTTAATTTTTGATATTCTTATCTTTGGCATTGTAACTTTTCAGTGTTATGTAGTTTGGTCTTCCTGGTCTCGAACAAGTGAAATTCGATAATTTGGGATTTTGACATATATACATATATATGTGTGTGCGTGTGCTTGTGTGTGTGTGTGTGTGTGTGTGTGTGTGTGTGTGTGTGTGTGTGTGTGTGTGTGTGTGTGTGTGTGTGTGTGAGTGCAATTAGTTTTGTCACAGCAAGCATTCATCCCATGCCTCAATTTCTGTTAAATTATGTTAGTAGCTACAGTGGTTGAATTATATCATGGTTGGACTGCATTAGTTCCAATTTAATATAACTTTTGGAGTTATCCTCCTTCTTCATGTTTGAGTGACTGTGGAGTTAGCAAATTTAATTTCTGGGTTTGTGGGAGCAAAGCCCCTCACATAAAAGCAAAGTGCCTTGTTCATTTAGGTGATCAGAATTAAAATGTATTTCTTTCATTTGTGATCACTTTAATTAATTGTTTATGGGTGTCGAAAAAGAGTTTAGTGGTGACGTTTCATGATATATTTCATGTTGATGAAAGTTCCTCAGTGATGTAAAGGAATATAAATATATATATATATATATATATATATATATATATATATATATATGTGTGTGTGTGTGTGTGTGTATATAATTCATACATACACATATAAACACTTGTTTATTTATTTACCCAATTAATTTTTTCATTTACATGCTGACATGTTTATTTTTCATTTGTTAACCTAATAAGTCCAAGGACTCTTTTCTGCTATGACTCAGGCCAAAAGCATTACAAACAAAATTACAGGCAACAAATACATTTATAAAATTAACTTTACAGAACTTTTCAATATAAGTACAATTAATAACTTTTTTTGAGGAAAATGCAAAAAAAATGGTTTGAGAAATGCATATACTAAATATCAATTGCAATAGATTTATATCAATTGCATATTAAAGACAAGTCATGTTGCACATTCAGTTATACGCTTGCGTTCTTGTAGTAGATAACATACCCCGGGATTCATGAACCTTGCGCCAGGTGCCAGCATAGCGTCGGCGTTATAACGCCAAATATGGCTGCTGAGCGATTCAGGTATGAATGAATTCCACGTGCACTACCGGGCGCGCGGACCGTCTCCGCCCGGCGTAGGTATGCAAAACACACTGTGGGCGGTATTGCACCATGCAAATGGGGGCAAATAGCGATCCACGAGGTAAGGGCACGGCAATGTAAACCAAAAAAAACGGTTTACATTTACCCAAACATGACCGAGGAGTAACGGAAGGCTGTCAAAGTCAGGTATCATACAGGTGCAATATGCCAATGTGGAAAGGCACCGAGAATGTCCAAAGAAAATATGCACAAAATGTAAAAATGACATAAATGGCACGTGACGTAGAAAGAACAGCAGACCCCGATATGTGCACAGAAGTTGCAAAGCAATGAAATAATATGACAATGTCCTAAAGAGCAGTATAACACACATCAGCTGCACAGCCACCACACACCATAGTATGTATGTAAAGCTTCAACCCCAGCGCAATGGTTGTCAAGGAGTGGTGGCGGTGTTCGGCGCCGTAACCATGTATTAGTAGTCAATTCCATGCAAATGAGGCAGATAATATTGAATCGCAAAAACGGCACCGGTGTAAGGATGGAGCAAACGGCGTAGCGGTACTACACCGAGGAGTGGCCTACACGAGATACATGTCAACCACAGAGGGGTGTGCCACTGTAGGAGGAAGGATATTGGAGGTCAGCAAATCTGGGCTGTACAATGCACATCACAGCATCAGGACTGGCGTGTGAGGAAACAGATGCGCTGAGAGTACATAATGCGCGCACAGATGCATGTGCACGAGGATGACTACGTTCCCTAAACCAGTCATGTGACGGCCTCCCCGTCAACAACCACGGATATAGGAAGGTAATGCGGAGAATACGAGGAAATGCGGAAGCAGTGTAAATGGAGCCGTAATGAGCAATCAACACCAATCAATCCAGGAAGGGCAAACGCCGGCAGCTGATAACTCTGCATGCAGACTCCTGCATAATGGGAAAGGGGAGGCATATGAATGCAAATATAGTAGAGCATGTAGTAGAAATGCAAAGAGCAAAGAACCGAAATAGCACAGCCAAGTACAGAGGTAGCATAACTGCGGCTGCAGATAAAATGCATCATATGCCATGTGCCTGCAGGATGCAGTAATGTAAGATGCAAGGCCAAGGCAATGCAGGCAACTGTAATGTAACACTACAGGCAGTACCGTTGCAGTTGCAACCGTAAAACCACGGAAATAATCCATGGATACGGCTGCACAGACACACCCAATGACATCACCAGGTATACAGCACAACAGTATTAAGTGTGAATGCACACAACACACAGCGCGATTTCCCAAATGCCGCACCGTAGGGTGTAAACAGACGGGGAACTTTTAATATGTATATGCTGGGTGCCGCCGTGGCCGTGATGCATAGGTATGTGGCAGAGACAGAAGGAGTTGCGGAGGGTGGTGCCGACAACTACCGTAGGCCTCACAGGAGAAGGAGAGTGTTCAGACCAAGGGTGACCTACCAGGGGCTGCGAGACCTGGAGATAGTAGAGCGATACAGGGTGGACAGGGACACGTTACAGCAAATAGTGGAGCTGTGCCGGCCGCACCTGAGAACAAGAGACAACAGAGGGGAGCCCATCCCAGTGGACACAAAGGTATGTGTGAGCTTGCGAATACTGGCTACAGGTACCTTTCAAAGGCCAACCGGGACATAATGGGCATCTCACAGGCATCAGCATCCAGGGTACTACACCAGTTCCTGGATGCCATGTTACCACATGCCCATGAGCACATAAATTTCCCCACATCTCAGGAGGAGTTGGCTAGCAATATGCCGCTTCCACCGTATGGCACAATTCCCGGAGGTCCTGCGTGCGATAGACTGTACGCACTTAGAAATTAAGTCACCACCCGGCGAGCACCGTAGTCGCTACATAAACCGCAAGGGATACCCCTCCATCAATTGCCAGGTCGTGCAATGCGCAGGGCATTATCAAGGATGAGTGTGGTGGGAGCGCTGGAAGCTACGACGACTCCCATATCAGGCAAGCGTCACAGCTGTAACAGGTATTGGCCAGGGGGACATCACACAAGGTCACCTTGTGGGGGATGCTGGCTACGCACTGGAGCCGTGGTTGATGACACCCATCAGAAATGCACACACACACATGCAAGAACGCCATAATGAGGCACACGCACAAACAAGAATAATCATAGAGCGTGTGTTCGATGTTGAAATCACGGTTCCGTGCTTGGATACATCCGTGGAGCCTTGCAGTACTCTCCAGGCACAACTGCCCACATATTCATAGTATGTTGTATGCTACACAATATGATTCTGCGGAAACAGCTGCTGCAGGGACATGATGCCGGAGGGCCACCAAGCCCGCCACAACTGCCAGGGCAAGCACAGGGCGTTCAGCGCCATGGACACACTGAGCCAGCCCCAGTAGGTAGACAGAGGCGTACCCAATATGCCTACGCCCTGGCAAAGAGGGAATGCATAGCACATACTTTGACAGTGTAGGCCCCATGGACTGACACCTCCTGACCTGCACACACAGTAAAATGGACGCCACACAAACATGTCCGCCCGTAATGTGTACCGTATGTGCGGACGTATGTGTGACTCAACAAAGGCACCGCCAAACACTGCACACCCAATAGCCAGCAGAGCATGGAACGCCAACACCTCACCGCGACGCCGGTTCTACAGCACACGGCGAAGAGATGCTGCCACTATCGCCGCAAGTCGACCACATATCTAGTCATGTGCATACACAGATACGGAAATAGATTTCAGTACACATGTTGAAATATATGCATACACAGATATAAAGTACAACAGGGTAATATGGAACCCAGGGATGCAAGTTCACAGATAAGTAAGACGCGAAATCACCACATAGTAAACATAGTGACCGACAACCCGATCATCCTGGAGGGTGGGCAGAGCAGGTAACGCCAGCCATGGAAATGTCAACCTGCATCAATACATATCCGCGTGTCGGGATGGTCACCAGTCCACGGTACATTAACGGGATATGTGCGTGTCATATCCATAGGATATGAGTGCGGAGATACACGCCACCGCCGGCGATGCGGCCAACGTAGGTATTGTGTTCAACCGTCGGTGCGGCAAGCATACCAGTGAAGTGTACGACATTATGAGGAACGCCCTCATTTGGGGTGTAAAACAGTTCATGTTCCTCGCAGTTCCTCAAAGTTCCACATTGAAAATGTCTGTCAAACATCCATTGTTAGGAATGTATATAAATGACATCCTGGTAAATAGAATTTAATCATAGTAAGTCATTAAAGGTTCTTCACTGTAAGTAAATCAGCATATTATAATCAACCTATGACCTACTTAGCTGAAGTTGTCACTATGCCATTACTATGTGTTCCACATTATGCCCATTTGTTTCACATTACTAATGTGTGTATTCCTCACTTTTGAAATAGAAGGTTGAGAGCCATGGCGGCAATATGTGTATGTGTGAGGTGAGGTTGTCGTGTGTTCCGCTGTGTTTGTGTAATGTGTGCCACTGTAAAATGTGTATGTAGATGACATGTCACAGGCGGAGTGTAATAACATGCATAGGCATACAGTACAGGAACCATAGGCGTATGTACAGCAGTACCCACAAAGTAGTACTGACATCTCCTCAGTGGCTATGCACGTGGTGACGTAAAACGATGCAAAGTGGAAATGTCCCAGAATGTACCACAGGGACATAGCCAACAGGAGATGCAAAGGACGCATGTACAAACCATGACCGTATGTATGGCGGCCATAAGGTACACTCAACACGGTCCGTCGGCAACGTTACACAGCATCAGGCATGTACGGCGAAAATACGAATGTGCTATCCCGGCACCGATCGTGAACACTTACGGTCCCGTAAATACCGTTGTGTGTAACACGACCGTGAAGTAAGCAAGTGGCACACGAATAGGAGGCTACTGGTAGCATACAGGCCGTCCCAAGTATAGGACCACATTCACCGTAACTAATAGCGACAAAATGCCAATGGATAGTAGGCACGGACGAACATCCGCAGATATATAACCCATGTGAAGGAGGAATACGTGCAGGAAGCACACATGCAGGCGATACCGACAGCACACGACATCAACAAAACAAACATTCCCGGAACAACAGACAGGTAACCTGCAGCTCCCCAAGCAGGGATGGAGCACACACACAAGCATATCCCGTATGTATAAATGCAAGACTCACACCGCACTGGTCACCCACATCCGCAGATATACCCCATCGCACATATCAAAGGGATAACAGCTAAAACCGTAGCAGAAACATACAGGCAGTCAATGACAGCGGCATACCCACAACAAGCTCGTGGGAAACACTAGCAGCGGCTGATGCATCCTTGCATCCGTTGTGTGTACAGGAATATAACAGCTATGTTACACATCTGAATGCACAACGCCATCAACAGACGCCGCCAGGACACGGACACCCACATGTCGAACAGAATACCATACCCAACACACACAATCCACGGCTAACACCACAGCGAAATGTACCCGACACCACACATAGCGGATGCAGTCACACAAACATGATACAATACATACCATCCTCACGAAGGTATTGCAAATAACCAACGGCCACACGAGGAAAGAACCATGGCCTAGTGCCGACGCGTAACTAACGAAAGGAGGGGATCACCGTGATATGCGCATAAGCACACACCGAGGAACAGCTATTGGCCTGATTAACCCACATGCCTCAGGTGACGACGAATATAAGGAAGACTCCCTGGATATTCAAACCGTATGTTCATACCGAACAAAGACGGAATACAAAAGGAGTACCAAGCAAATACAGACGAATGCAGAACCAAAGGCCGGAAAGGTATGTCGAACCCACGACATGTACTGTTGTGTAACGCACGATACGTATGACGAATCTGTACAGTATGTGAACGGTGTGTGTAGGTAAAGATACCTGTCCATCAGGCAGAGAGGTGAAGGTTGGTTATGTAATGCTAAGCCGCGCAGCATACCAACGACTGTGGACAACGTGTGCACAGCAGTGGGACAACATGTACACACCCGGGATAACCCCAGGTTAGGCTTGCCACCTTTTCAAATGGCCAAAGTGGGACATTTTTGGGACACACATCAGATGTTACAGGTGGACACATACCCATGGTCAGTACAAAGGGTAGAACTGTACTCTTTTGCCTAAATAAAAGCGTAGTCTTGTAGCAGTTTAGTTGCTTATTGTGTGTCTTGTAACATTTAGGAATTTACATACATAAATAACTATGTTATGCAACTCTTACATAACAATGGGACATAATTATGTCCTACAATCTCAGGACATTTGCCATTTGTAATATGTTTTGTCAGGACACAACTGCCCAAAGAGGGACTGTCCCTTGCAAAGTGGCACAGGTGGTAACCCTACCCCAGGTCTGCCATAGGGGTTGCAAACACAGAACAATGCCACCACCCACGCTGATGCTGGCAGTGGATATCCAACAATGAAGTGCCACAGCAGGGATAGGACATGTATGTATAGTGTCACAGCACACATGTGCATGGGCATATACCGTCGATGTCATACGGAATGTGCGCACGACGCACGTATCCCACGCAGTAGGGGTGACTATGTCAATTATGTGTAATGCAAAGCTGTCATGATGGATATGTTCAGAAATCATAGACAGTATCACAGGCATAGCATGCATGATGGAGGGATGGCCTAATGTTATGTACATACACAAGATATGTATGGCCTGCACATATGGGACAATGTAGTAGCAGAATAGGTACCCGAAATGGAGGGAACAGCAAGTAAGCATGTCCAAACGTTCCGTATCAGGTGCAATGTGTGCCACAATGATGTCCAGCAGGGCCGTGTGTAAACACATGTGCAATGTACACAGTAGTGACACCCCCCCCATGGTAGTGTCCACTGAACGGCAGAAGTGGATGTCAACTGTTATGTCTATACAGTACGTCCGCTGTGGTGGTACCATGGGTCTGTGTCACCCTACCAGCAAGGGAGCTATCACATGACTAGTGACACAGTGTGCCCCTGTGGGATGTGCACAGGACCTATGTCCCACAGCACGGTGTGTGTCCAGTCTGTGGATGTCACACAGACGCCGGGCCGAAGCAATGTGGCATGTGTGCACACATGCAGGACTGCTCCTCCCACCCTGCCCACTGCAAACGCCATGTAGGAGTACTACATGCATCAGTACTGTGGAGAACATGGCCCATGGCAGAGTAGATTACACCCCTGTGTTAGTGGCATGCAGGTGAGTACAGATGTGTTACATGACTGTCATTTGCATATGTAAACTGTCTGAGCCAGGTAGAGATCACAGCATGACTATACTGAGACATGTAACGTTGTATCCATTGTGTAAGGTACACCACACATGTGTTATTGTAACACGGCCTGCGTGTACATGTGTGTATGGCACAGGTACAAGGGCACCCAAGGTATCAGCTAGACATACGGTCCAGAAATGCGGTCCTGCACATGTGTACCCACGCCATGGTGGAATATGGCAACCACAGCACCATGTGGGGCATGTGTGTGTACATCAACCATGTACAACGTGATATGCCTGTATAGGGACAGTATCCATGTGATACACACCGCATGACTGTCAGTATGCAAAGGTGATGTGTATGCACTATGTGTGATGTAACTGATGCAATGATATCTACATGATATATCTGCCACACTGACACCTGTATGGGTGTCAGCAACATGAGTAGGATGAGCTAGAATACTGCCAGGTATGTAGAAGTGGTATATGTAGGCATGTACAGTACTGTGTGACAGCAGGTAGTGTACGTATGCAAATACTGAGCATGAGGGGCCACATGTCTGAGGACTGTGCAATGTCACATGTCCCTGACTTGTTGTAGTTAGCATGATATGCCTGCACCACTGTGTGAACTGTACAGGAGGCACATGGCGTAACATCCCGAGACATAGGGTACGATGTGATGCTGGATGTGTACATTGGCAATAGCATAAAGTGGAATGGTGCTGAAGGGCATGGGATGTGGTGTGCTGTGGCGCACAAAAGCCCAACAAGGGTGCCAGTAAAGGCATGCAGGTAGTCAATGAGTGTGTGAAGCATGTATGTCAAGATGTGGCCCAGTGCCATACTGAATGGCCCAGTCATGGGTGTAGAGATGCAGCCCCATACGTGCAATGCAGTACCATCCATGTGTAGTGTGATAGATGTGGTAGTGTGGTGGTCAGGGTACACAACGTACATGAATGGGCTAGCAGTCACTGCAGTGTGCTGCTGCAGAGACATGTAACAGCCAGGTTGGTGGGATACAACAACTATGGCGATTTGAGGTGACATTGGGACTGTGTTCCCGGACATAACATGTGCATGGCAGTACTATGTATGTGTCCACAGGGTTAATACAATGTCCAGCCAAGGATTGGAACCCTGTAGTGAGTGAGAGTGTGTATTGTTGGTAGGTACCCCATTGGCAGGCACGATGCCAGCAACATCTGTGTTGGCAATGCCTGCATGACTGTGGTATGCCGCATTGAATGTGGATGTAGTCAAACAGCAGAGACATACCACCACACTGCGTGAGGGCCCACACTGCAATGTCTGGCAGTCATGTGTAGGTAGCTAGCTGTGGAGTATGTCATGCAACATGAGGACACACCATGAGTGTCAAGTGACACACCACACACAGGTGAACATAACTACCGTGCAACAGCCTGCACATGTGCCCATACAGCACGTGTGCATGGAACAGGAATACCACTGTGGCGTCTGTGAAAAGGCCAGTACCACCATGTCTCAGTGTGGAATAGCATGGTCCCTACCAGTGTGTAAATGTAGCAGAAGTGCACTGTGATCAGTGTTGGCATAGGCACGACTGTCCATCGACGGGTGCCGTGCCATCAACTACCTCTGTCAGTGGATGTCAGTAATACCGGCTGTAGAGTGTATGTACCATGCATGCTGCTATGGTTGTGTGTTTAGGGTGTGGCTAGCAGGGATGAGAAGTATGGATGTTCAGCAAACAGAGGGGGGATGTGTGTAGGCCTAGCACACAGACACATGGAGGTTTGGTGCATGCCGAGGGTAGTGTAGGTATGGTATGTGTCGTGTAATGTGTCACCCAGCTATGCGCACTGCATGGCCAAGCATGTGGGTACATGGGAGTCCATACTAGGAAGGGCGTGTTGCTGGCAATACATAGCAGTAGCAACTGTCCTAGGTGCAATGTACAGTATGCCAACCCGACCGCATGTAACCTGTGGTGTACAGTGTATTCACTGTCGCGGTCACAATGTGCGTAGCGGTCACAAACATGGGTATCTGAACATGGATTACCTATGATGCAATGTGTCATGGGAATATACAGTATGTGTGTAAATCACGGGGGGCAGCGTCCCAGGTGAACAGTAGCACAGGCGTCACATAGGGACCTATACTTAACTGATATGGACATAGTGCAGCCAATTGTTACACATGTCCGCGGCAGGCTAACATCTACATGAATGCGTGTACAGTGTGATAGAGGTGGCACACAAGTATGATGTGATTAATTCCAGTGTATCAATGGTGTGAAGCCACCAGCATCGGTTATGCACTGCCACATGCCCTTCACAGATCACTGTGCAGATGTGGTACATGTCATAGCAATGTATTTCAAGCAGTATGCCAGCACAGCAGTGTGAATGTGACCTGCCACCATCATTGGCGTATGCTCACAGATGCGCCGCGTTCCCGAGCTTCCACCTTTCAGCCGACAGAGGAGGAGGAGGTGATCATTCCATACCTCCATAGTAATCACGCATGTGCTATTCTGCGCCATGTGCCACAGCAGGCGTTACAGGAACGGCAGGAGATGTGGGAGGAGATGGTGCAGGAGAATTGAACAGGCGTGAGGCCCGGATACAACCGCAGCTATCAGCAAATCGCGGGCACTGCACAGACCTGATCCGGGCATGCAAGACGGCGATGCCGCTGCAATGCATGGTTTAACAGCGTGGGACAGGTGGTGGGCCACCAAGCCCAGCCCCACTCACAGCCCGCGGAGGAGTTTCCTGGCCAGTCTGGCGACACCCGCGGAACAACACGCATGAAACACTTCTGTGTCCATGGTGGAGGTGGGTGTCTCCCCAAACTATGAGCCTGGAGCCGACATGGTAAGTCAGTATTTGCATGTTTTGTATGATAGCGGCGATGGGTGTGGGTGTCATGAAACCTAACATGATATAGCAATACATGCCAGGTATATGGCCACACAAGATGCAAAACCATAGTATGCTATATTTGTGTTAGCAGACATGCATAGCACCTTGCTACCACACACTATGCATGATGTGACATACACAGTGCTGACCGTGTAGATAGTAATGGCTACGTGTGTTGCCTTTGTGTAATGCCTTTACAGATACGTCTGGCATGTCGCAAGGCGACAAGGGTCTGTTACCAGGTAAGTCTATTTGCTAGTCAAGTGCTGGTGTTCTGCTTTGTATTGATATTCCCCATGTGTCTAGGGCATGACATGCTCACCTGTGTGTGCCCCAGTCGCGGTGATACGGCTTCGCACCACCCGACACACACACCACCCATGTACAGTAGATGCACCCGTTAGCGTGGGGGTGGTAATGACACCACACAACCCTATTGGTGTAACATTCGTGCATTCAGCTATGGGCATACAATAGTGTGTGGAGTGTTACACAATGGCTGCATGTGTAGTATGCATTGGTAATACCAGTGAGAGTATGCACACAGTACCATTATAGTGAGCTGTGATCTGGCCCAGAGCACAGGTGTTACCAATATGACCCATGTTCTGCACTGGTGCACACGCGTTGACATGGCACATGCCATGTCCCATGCACGTGGATGTCTGGCTGCAACATTGTCACAATTCATGACATGACCTATGCGCCAACATAGCAGACATCCACACTGTCAGCATATCCGTGAGAATGTGACACCTCTGGGTTACTAAAGGCATAGTTGTATGTCACATGGGCCACCACAGGGCCGTGTGCAACATGTCTACCACACACAATTGTCAATCTCTCAGACAGACAAGGCCATGGTGGAGTACCATACGGGCATGGTGCACACACAGCACTTCCACAGTGGGTAGTCACCGTTGCACCCTGTACACACATAGTGGGTTCATCACTGTAATTGGACCCCCTGGACATCGATGTAGTACATCAGTGACATGGAATGCCTCTCCCACAGCTACTACAGGTGCCTCAATGTCCACCATATCACGTGCTGCTGAGCAGCTGAACTGAGTTACAGACATGGCAATGTAATGCGTCCAGGTCACGCATCGCACAGACACATAGCTGTGTCCTGCTACTGTGCAGTGGCACAGAGCCCGCACTCCACACTGTACAGCTATGTACACGGCTCAGCAAGCGTACCTGCACAGACATCCCAGTGTTACCCATACATTTGTGTCTGTGGGCTGTACACATAACACTGCACCCGTGACAGCGGGTTGTGATGTGGTGCATGCGGTGGGACACCATGCGTCACATGTCCACATGATACGCACATGTTTCGGTGTACATTACATAGTGTCGGCAGCCATGTGTACTCTCCAACTTTCGCCCGGTAGCCTGCTGCACCCCGATTGCATCATCCGCGATTGATGCATGCGAACTACCATGAATGTGTGTGGCTGCATGCCTACTAAATGACACCTGCTTGTTCTACTGTCCCCACCAGGCCCGTGTAGCTACTGGCACTATGAATGTCTGGTCAGCATTCACTGGTCTGTGTTGACTGTAGTGCTGCATGCCTGCATTATCACATGCATGCTGTGTGTGTGTGTGTGTGTGTGTGTGTGTGTGTGTGTGTGTGTGTGTGTGTGTGTGTGTGCAACCGATGGTATGTCTTTGTATTGACAGGTGCTGTAGGTGAAGGTTTTACTTCCTGGGAATTCAGTCTGATGCGTTCTGAATGTCCCCACAGATGCCTGGTGGTGATGACCATGTGCATGAGGCATGAGGCAGGGGTCGTCAGGCAGAACACTGTGCCACGGAGAACATCCACACATGTCCTTCCAACCCAGCCTCGGTTCAGGTGCCGACATACCCCAACACCGCGTCGCAGATGACGGCGGTCAGTCAGTCTCTGCCCCGGCCAGCAGGGGTGTGTGGTGGCTTGCAGCGTGGGAGGCTATTGGTGATGTTGCCAGTGTAAGTGACGTGGTGCAGTGCAGGCATGTGGCAGGTGCTGCTCGCATGGGGGAACTGCAGCCTTACACCTGCAGGTACAAAAGGTGCAGCAGGCTGTGGTATAACCAGGCGATGTTTCCAGACTGTAATGGCGGGCGCAGGCATGTGACTGACGGCAGAACTCCAGGAAGGCCAGAGGCTGCAGAGGTCTGGGCAATCCAGTGCTTGAATGACAAACAATCCAGGCATTGGAGAATGTACAGCATCTTGCCGAAGGGTGTTTGGATAGGAGATTAGGTGACATGGCTGGTATCCTCGGCCGAGGGCATGGCCATCCTTGAGTATGTGCAGTCCGCGTGTGAACCCCAGGGTGGGTGGGGGTGAGGCGCGCCCAGGGGCCTTGCACGTGGGGCGGTGCCAGCAGCACCACCTGCTGCAGGTCCGGCGTGTGCGTGCTACACCTCCCATGCCCACCCAGACAGTGCTGGTAGCGGCAGCAGTGCAGCTGCTACTACACCATCCACACCAGGACAGAGCGAATGCTGCGTGGACGTGGTCATAGACGGCCCCTGATGTCAGGCAAGTTTCCAGCGTGACATGTGACAGCGGAGTGGACAGTCTGCATTACTCCACCCGGGTCTTGCCTGTATAACGTGGTGCCCCAGGCAGCTGGTCGCGTCGCCAGCGGACACATTGAGCCGT
Source organism: Protopterus annectens (assembly GCF_019279795.1). NCBI lineage: Eukaryota > Metazoa > Chordata > Ceratodontiformes > Protopteridae > Protopterus > Protopterus annectens. Next base: position 106,233,928 of record NC_056741.1, read on the forward strand.
GAACACCTGCACTCCATGCAGTCAGGGGCTCTTATAAGCATACCCGTGTAGGCATCACAGATGACTGAACTGTGTCACACACACACCTGTCATTGGTCAGCAGACACAACTGTAGGGCTCCACCCACACCCACATGCAATCTACATAGTCATGCCCACTCAATGCACAGGCCTCACACACACACAATGTCATCCCATTGGTACAGCCCATGCCCACTTCGTAAGCACTAACATATCACCCGTAGTGATGAAGTCTCTGCCGTGATATTTGCGGCTACACCATCACTGTACTGTTAGAGGTACCAGATATTTTGAGACAGGGTGGACACTACAGGATGAGAGGTGTGTGTGATACCTTGTCCGCATGATGCGTGATGTGTGGCCAATATTTGTGTGGTGTGTGTATGGCTATTATTGACAGGTGTGTATGTGATGTGGGTTGTGCAATGGACATCATGCAGCAGACATACCATGCAGGACACAGGTGCAGCATTCATTGATATGTGTACACAGTATGTGTGGTGGTATACATGCAGCACCATGTCTGATTACCCAGTTAACCCGTGTTATGATACTGATGGTGTGCTTGCATCGCAAGCTTTCTGGGAGCACTGTAATTGGTTTTACTTGTGTAGTCGTGGGGTACCCACAGGCATGCCTGAGCAGCCTTTAGCATCAGCATAGCACAGTTACCCTAATCCGCATGGACTACATATAGGTACATAGGCGCACATGAATATAACAGGATATGTGCACTACGACATGTGGAAAATTCCTAGCATGACTGTGTGTGGCGTCTAACACCCCTGCAGGATGGGATGTTCATATCAATCAGTCCCCAGTCTGGTCTAGCAGTGACACACAGATGTTGCTCATGACAATTTAACGCCCTTCGCATTCTTTGTCACGTCATTAGCAGTCCTGACGGCGAGGCAGTTGTGGGCCTTCCTTCACATGGCCTGGTACTCTCTCCCCGTGTTGAGAGGGGTGTCTGGCAGGTAACCCTATTCCCCAGCACGTCTCACTTTCCATCTTTGTGTTGGGGTGACTTGACAGTCGCTTCCACTTGTGCCACGTGTTTTGCATGTGGGCCTGGGAGTGGAATGTGCCCATGTCACCCAGGTAGGTCAGACATGGCTGTTATGCCAGGGCACAGGTCACCCACCCGGAGCAGATGTGCTGTGAAGATTTACAGCCGGTGTCCCATGGCCGTGCAGCCTTGACACATGTCCCTAAGCACCGTCATCCCCTGCCTCTTGTAGGTTTGCGGTCTTCCGGAAAGTGCTGCAGGCGTCAGGTTATACCGGTATCTAGCATGTGCCATTGTACTCACGGTATGTGATGTGTGATGCACAGGTACAATGAACACCCCTGATGTGGCTTTGATTCCATCGAGCCAGTGAGGCCACAATGGATACCATGTCTTCACACCGTGCACATTGTGTGTGTTGACAGAGGTTGCCGACAGGTGTGAGGTAGCCATTCCCTGAACATGTCCACCATCTCTTTAATGGGCGTGCCACCTACATGGTGACGGGACGAACATGTCCTTCAACACTGGGTAGTGCTGCACCTTCTCTGGCATTTAGTAGCAGGCCAATCGGGCCTGGCAGCGGTCATCCATGTCTATGACGCCCCTAAGGTGGATCCGGTCGCGTGGGGTGTTGGGTATGTTGGCCGGTCGCTGTTAGTCATCTGCATACACCTTGTCTGCTTCTGTCCCCTATGATTGCGCGCACATTGGAAGGTCGGATGCCATATGGCGGGGGGCCCCAGGAGTGAGCCCTGTGGGTCCACTGGGTCCAGATATGAGGTCTTGACAAAGGCACCTGCAGGCACTTCAGCCCTGTGTGGTGTGACCTCCAACCTGTCTGAGAAGCATGGGGTGACTAGACATATCCCCCACGTAGCATGCTGGCGAGCCTTTTCATGGGTCCCTTGTAGTGAGTATTGCTCTGAGCTCCCACCAGGTCATGGTACTGTGTGTGCAAACTCATCGTATCCTTATCACATGGCCTTGGTGACCACTCCCGAACAGGGCGAGGAGCAGGTTTGGGAGGCAGGATCATGCTGTTGACTATGATTGTGGGCATGTGTTAAACCCGCATTGGGGCAGCTATCTGCAAACCATGGCCACCTGTATGGATACTCGAAGAGCTTTGCAGACAAAGGCTTGGTCCAGCGATAGGGTGTGGCGCCGACAGTCCATAAGAGCACTACCCTAGCATAAGTGGGGACCACAGTAGCCTGCATGCCAAGCCATTAGGACATATAACCCATAATAAAACTAACACACAACACAGTAGCAGCACTTGTAGGCAGGCCTCAACTGAGATGAGTAGCACCACAGCCAGGGACACTTCATCGGTGCCACATCTGCTGGCGTGTCAACCGCCATAGAGATATGGAAGGATCACTCAAGGCCATATGAGATGTCTGGGAGGATACACTCTGGTGGAGGTTGGATATGTTCCCTCTTGGGGGGATGTATGCATGGAACATATTTCATGGTTGGCTTGCAGACAATATCTGTGGGTGCAGTGACTGTTGTACCATTCTGGACCATTTCCAGCCAAGTCTGTGTGCCCCCAACCATGTCCTTACACAGTTAGGGAGAGCCTATGGTTGTCTATGTCGCCCTCTACGTTACCACTACCCCACAAGCGGGCTGACGGATGATAATTTTGGTATGTACCAGGGGGCGGCGTATGGTAACGCCCGGTATATGAATGGGCAGATGGTTTCCCTGGTACTGTCATTGCTCTGCCATGTATTGGCTCCAACTGTTGTCTTTCACGGTGGTCAGTGGCTGCAGTGCACCACACCATGTACCTACCTGTAGTGGACCAAGGTCCTGATAGTCATCATGTTTGCCTATTTGCAGGTTACATGCATGTGGAGGTGCCTCAGAAGGCGTGGATTAGCTGCTTGTCGGCGTTGCGGTCTGGCCTATGTTCAACACTGGCATGGAGGACTGTAAGGAGTACCACGCGATTAGAGTATGATGTGTGTAGTTTTCCTGTGGAGAGGTCATCACTGAGGTCCCCATGCTGCAAGTTGAATTTACAGGATGTGGATGACCAGTGGATCCACTATAACGGTCTTACGCATCACCATTGAGGGCTGTACACATCCTGTGTGGGGCATATCCTCACCACCATGTGTGATGGGGTAGGGCTGTCAGAGCAGCCCCTAGTATGTGTATGGTGCATGGCTGTTGCTGCAGTGGCCAGTTAATGTGTGAACACCTGGGACTGCATAGCGTAGTGTCATTTGATATACATGGGTAATGTTCCTTGAGGCTATATGTATGGTGGGTGGTCTTCGCGCCACCCAATCAGTTGCTGTTTGAGAGCATGCCCACTCACCCAGTGTCCTCAGGACATCTGTGAAGGTATCCACAATGTTGGGAGGGTTGTCTGGCAGCATGCAAACAAAACTGTAGGTCAGTCCTGCCACATGGTTACATTGCACCTAGATATTCCTCGCGGCAGCGGCCGCACGTCTGTGGCATGGCCGGGTTGCTGTTGTGTGGCTGGATTTTACACAGGGCGTGTCCACATTCCGCCACCCATGCCGTCGCACCATGTGTATGCATGTCTGCTCTGTGCCGACTCTAAGTGTCTGAGCATGCCCGGTAGGCAGCTGTGTAGATAGACACACCGCACAGTGCACACCCCGCACGTCTGCAGTTACACTTCGGGTGCGGCATGCACCGCATCCTCACGCAGCGGCCACGCGTCTGTGGCATAAGCCCGGAGTTTCTGTTGTGTGGCTGGACACACCACGGCCCGGTCCACATTCAGCCACCCATGCCCGATGCGCTGTAATGTATGGGCGTATGTCTGCTCTGTGCCGAATCTAGTGTCTGGAAGAGCATGCCAGTAGGCAGTGATGTACTGATCAGTAGTTACTTGGTATTCCACGACTGCAGCACGCGCGCGTGTTTGCCATTGTCACGGGCGCAGCTTTGGATGGTAACAGACTGCGTGATCTCGCATCATCCCTAACTCGACCGGCGCAGTGCCTCTGCAAATGATACCACTCTCAACATTAGGGTATGTTCTCCTGACAAGCGGCTCACTCCACAGTAAACTTCGATGGCAACGCCTCTGTAAATGCTTCATACTATGGTGTTCATGTAGATAGGCGTAAGTTAGTTGCCCGTCCCATCTGTGTGTGTGGGTGTGTGTGTCTGTGTGTGTGTGAGTGTGTGTGTGTGTGTGTCTGTGTGTGTGTGTATGTGTGTGTTCCAGTCTGCCTCTATGACTGGTCATGCTACTTTTAGGCAGCTCCATAACACATGCCTTGGCTATTACTTACTATTTATCTTTAAGGTGGCGTCAGCAGCCCTACAGTATGCATGTGATGACAAGCGCTCTGTTGAGTAAAGTCGGTGGCGCCCATTCCTGTAAATGCTTGATACTGTAGTGTGTTCATGTAGATAGGCGTAGAGTTCGTCCCATTCCCCTTCAGGTGCTGTAACATGTCTCTGTGTGTGTGTGTTTCCAGCTGCCTCTGCGAGCCAGTTATGCTTTTAAACTCCGCAACATGCCTTGGCTACGCCCAGCTGTGCCAGCCTTCTGTTATCTTCGCGGGTGGCGTCAACGCGTAGCCTACAAGTATAGATGTGACAGTAGCTCTGTTCAGTAAAGTCGGGTAGCACGCCTCTGTAAATACTTCATACTGTAATTGTGTTCCTATGTAGATAGGCAAGTGGGAGTTAGTCCCGTCCCTTCCGTGTGGTATTGTGTCTCTGTGTGTGTGTGTTTCCAGCTGCCTCTGTGACTGATTATGCTTTTAGGCGGCTCCATAACACATACCTTGGGCTATTGCCAACTATTGTCTTGCGGGTGACGTCCAGCAGCCACAAATATCATGACAAAGCTCTCTGTTCAGTAAAAAGAGTCGGTGGCGTGTTCTGTAAAATACTTCCATACTGTAGTGTGTTCATGTAAGATAGGCGTAAGAGTTCGTCCGTCCCCTTCCGTGTGTCTCTGTGTGTGTGTGTGTTTCCGGCTGCTCTGCGACTGGTGCCGCACCCCAGGCGCTCCATAGCACATGTGCCGTTAGCTGTGCCAGCTTCAGCCCGATAACTGCGGGTGGCGTCAGCAGCCTGCAAGTATGCGTGTGACGGCTCTGTCCTTCAATGAAGTCGATGCGTGTTCTGTAAAGTACTTCATACTGTGGTGTGTTCAGGTAGATAGTGGTAGTTGCGTCCCCCGTCCTTCGGTGTGGTAGTAGTAATGTTCCTGTGTGTGTGTGTTTCCAGCTGCCTCTCGCGACTGATTATGCTTTTAAGGCGGCTCCGCTAACAGCTTGCCTTGGCTATTGCCAACTGTATTGTCTTGCGGGTGGCGTCGCCAGCCTACTAAGTATGCCTCTGACTGTGCTCACGTCCAGTTAACTTCGGTAAGCAGCGTTCTGTAAATGCTTCATACTGTACTAAGGTTGGATTCATGTAAATAGGCGTAGGTTCATCTCCACGTCCCTTCCGCGGTGTGTGTGTGTTTTAATTTGCTTTGCATAAATACAACTGAATAAGCAAATCCCTTAAAGTGTTCACAATCAACAGTGTGATATTTAAAATCATGTTAGAAAATCACATTGTTTGATTGTGAACACTTCATATTTGCAGCTTTTTCTACACACGTTGTGGAAACAAAGCTAAAGCGTTGCATGTTTTAATGAACTGTGTTTAAATGTTACGGCGACTTGTGTTTGTCTGGGGCCCCTAGGGGACTATTCTTGCTGCAGGTTTGCTTTCTGGTTTTGTTTGTGTTTTCATAGTACAATATCATGTAATACGTATTGTTCATGGTAGCTACTTTCACCTTGATGTGACATGTGTGTGTGTTTCGTTAGCAGTATCGCCTCTGCTTTCTATGCGCGGCTGGCTACATCTCCAGTACTGCTCAGCATAGACAGTGACAAATGGAAGTGTAAGGGTGGACATTTAAAATACGGATACTTCCATGTTATGTGTAAATCACGGCGAAGGACTATGGTGATAAGCGCGTATGTCTAAGTGAAGTACCTTGGATACCATATCGCGACCTGCCTTGATGGGCTGAAATGTTTAAGTTGACTGTTCCATCTACCTGTGTGACACGGTTTGCGTCATAGGGTGCCAACAAGTCTTCCCCTGTTCATTGGGTGTTTGCCAGTAGTCTATACGGCATCAATCCTATTAATTCACTGGGAAGGATGTCTTTCATTGGTGGCGGCATACATAGTTTGACCATCATTATGTCATTCCCAGCAGGCGTGGAGATTGTGCCATTGGTAAGAGTTTAACAGGTGATTCCATCTGTTCCACTGGTAATGAAGGCGATGTGATCCCCATAAGATGTGCTGGCAGATTGCAGTGTGCTGTATGCAGCGGTATCTACTTAGCTGATTCTACCAACTTTGAATGGGGAGTGTCTACTGGTAGACCCTATTCGTATTCCCTGGGTTATCCCTTGCAGCAGCTGTTACTGGGATTCCCCAAGGTTTCCCGCTATGGGTGCCATCTTGGCGTCACGTTTGTCCATCCATGGGAGCTACACCACTGGACACTAGTATCAGGCTGTCAACATTTCACAGCTGCATTCTCCATTTCGGTGGATGATCGGAATATTGCGTAGTAACGTGGATATGCCACGGCTTCATGGCCGTCGCACGATGCGGGACAGCGAATCATCTGCCAATCCACGTACCGACAATCCATTTTGCATACCCACGCATCCCATGTCTGCAACCCTACGACGAGTACCCGCTTGGCACCCCCTCTCATAAAAGTGAAATGGGATGTGAGCGTGACGTGTATGGGCGCAGCAGCCTGGGGAGTCTATTCCGCGCCATGCCACATTTCATGTGGGCGGCTATCATCACCGCCAGAAGGCGCTTGTGGTGCATATATCTACCTGTGCCGTAGGTCACGGGCTGTCACCCCTCTTCGGTTCACACTATGCTGCCCACACTTACTTAAGGAGTAATTTTTGGGTCCTGCAATGGACTGCCGATGTGCATATCATAAAATGTAGAACATGTTGGACTGTGTCCATTAAACTAGGCCAGTGGGGTTTGACTGCCGCCCGGTATGTTCCCCAGTCGGATGTCTGTCAGCCTACCCATATTATGTAGTGCTCACGGAACCCGTGTCCTTCCACAATTTACCCATAGCATGAATTGTTACTATGAGTACTGCACAAGGTTGGCAACTGCTTTTAAGTAATCCTCAGAGGTACCATTGTGAACTATCCATGCCACTGTATTGACCCAATCATTATAACACAGCGGTACATGTAGAACCTATTTATTCATGACAGGTTATGTTATTTATGTGTGGGAGCGCCATATTTTAACCATAGTATGACCTTCTAGTTAGCGTTGTTGGTGTGCCATTATATATATGTGTTCCTTACAGGTATGCAATATGTTCGCCGCAGAGTGGAAGCAGGTGATCCCACATGCCAATGATAGCACCTTGGCTGCTGTATGCGGCTGGGATTAACGCGACGGCGGGATGGATGTCACAGGGTGTCTCTGCTGTTGTTTCCATCTGTATGTCCTGTGTTATTCCTTTACGGCTGTGTGATTCCACCAGGTTTGCTATTATGGGTGCCATCTTGTCGATACGTTTGTCCATCCTTGGGAAATGCCTACTGGATTAACTGATGTGAGAGGCTGAACACATTTCACCTGCCTTTAGCATTACCCAGTGGATGCTTTGCATCCTTAGTGGGGACTAAAGGCATGTCCTGTACCCACTTAGCCCTCCCGCAGGGCGCGGACAGCGGATTATCTGCCAAACAACACCGAGCCCCATTTTGCATACCCAGGAGACCATGTTGCAGGCCCGCGGCACGTCAGCGCGGCACATCCTTCGTAGTATTAGCCCGGAACTTTGGGATATGGGCGCATACATGTATGGACCCTGCGGCAGTCTGGGGACCTCTGTTCATATGTCACCAAAATGTCATGGACAGGTATCATCAACCTTAAACAGCGGCTGGTGGTGCATATGTCCTAAAAGCTGTGCGTATTAGTCACGGTTATTACTCTGAGATTGGCCGATCCGATGGATACGCGAACGGAGCAAGCGCCCGTGATTTTGGAGTCCTACAATGGACACCGATGTGCATTTGTAAAGTGTAGAAGCGTGTTGGACTGTCACCATCTGGCCAGTGGTATTGACTGCTGCGCTGTATGTTCCCCAATCGTGGATGTCTGCTTGACTACCCATCGTTTGTATTACATAATATATCTATATCCACGTGCCAGTATGTGGAAATACAGCAAACCTGCGTCCTGCCCATCTTCATAAACAACATTATGGAACCGCCGCCGGCAAAACAGACACTGTCAAATCGCGATAGACTCTTACAGTGAAAGGATACTGAGCTCTTTCACCTACTAACATGCGGGCATCATTGGAGATACGGAATGCATGACATGTCCCACATATACACTTCCTTCAGAGTGGTTTAAATCGAAAGAATAATCAATAAACCTGCTACATAGTTGATTTAGGTGAGACCATGAAGTCTTGATTATAAGCATTGACATATACATATCAGTGTTGCATGCCTTACTTCATGGAAACAATAATCGGCAACAATGTGTTAATATATATATCAATATTGGTAAATACAATCAGTATCCTGACACATAGTTGATAATTGTTGTGAGTGCACCTTAGAATGTAGTGTGTTGATCAGGATATTGTATATCAATGTGTATAATAGTAGCATTACGATAACAAAGCATGGAATCAATAAGTACTATTTAAGCATATATTTTACAATTATGAATGTAAATGTGGAGGAACATCCTTAACCTTCCCTGGTTCCACTGGATCACACTACGCTTTTCGCGTGTCGGACCGGTTGTGGAGTTGGCGCGCGGGCGCACATGCATATCCGTAGTCCGTTTATATATGTTTACAGTGTCTTATTGTAGTTCACGTGTTTTGGCGTTAGTTGTGACTATTCCGGTAACATACCATGTCTGATCCGGTTGGCCGGGCGTGTGTTGAAAGCACTTACAGCTTTATATAATGTAACAGTCTTTGCAGCATGGGCGCTATTCACACGTGCATTACCGCAACATCTATATGTTCTATAGTCGTGAATTCAAAGCGTGACTACATTGCGTTTTGCGGTTACTGTGACCAGTACCACGTTAGCTGTTCGTTGTCATTAATATGCATACCCATGGTACCTATGTACATTTACATATCCCCGCATTACGCGCACGTCCTGGCATCCATTCTCCTGCTGGGAAAGGTGCGGTGCATGTTGAACATTCCTACCCTCGCTCATGGCCCAGGATGCATATGTCGTCACCGCAGGGCTGTTCGTGATGACAGGTGCTTTATATCCCATCGCATACAGGCCTTCGATTGTCAGGGTGTTGCTGTGGTGCTTTGGGTTTGGTCTTGTCCGCCCACTGTACGGGACTGCCCACTGACCTATGCTAATGTTAGATGAGTCACATGGAGCACGTTTGTCCGTGTCCATGGTACCTATCCATGTCCGCCCCCAATTATTACCATTAACCGCGTCGCGGCATTGGCGGTATGTGTACCCGTTGTAGATCTTGTTATACTAATTGCACGGTCTGGTGGAATGGACCCGAATTTCCATTACTAACCCTCCGTATGTATGGCCTGTGTCGAATATTGGTTTCCACCGATTGGCGACTTTCACTGAGCCACAGACATGTCCGTTGGTTGCTTGGTTTGGGCGGTTCTGCTGTGCTACACACATTTAACATGGCGGAACAGGTTGAACAGCTCAGCCACGACGTTGGGTTCTCCGTCGCTGTTTAGTATTGAATGTCTATGTGGAGTTTGCTTCACAAAGCGCAGACAATGCTCGACATTGTTAACGGACATCTCGCGCGGAAATGCGCCGCGCCCGTGGGTGGCGTATGTCTGCCTTTAGTGGCCGAACAGGCATTATGCTGTGCCATCATGTCTGGGGATATATGGTTTCTTGACATAGATGATATGCCATACTAGCAATGACCCTAGCAATAACCCGCGTCTGGGTGTGCGTACTCCTGTATTACCCACGCGAAGAGTGGCCTTAGGTTAAGCGGTGCCCTAGGCACACGTTGCCACCGATACATCACCGCTACCCCCTCCTGGTCTACCTACACCAAATAGAGTCTGGAAAGGTGCCCGAGTAGAGCAACGCGCTAGACGGCTACCTACTTGGCCTATGCCTAAGGCGGGCTATGTGTGTGGTGCCTTGGGCATCGGAGTCGGGAGCGGGCCACGTCTGCCGTGGGTATGTCCAGCATTACCCACATCCAGCCCCAAGGCAGTCAACACAGCATCCATGGGTCCAGATGGTGTCCCAGCTGTGTACTCCAGGAACTCTATGGGAATTAAACCCACACTTAGGACAGCTGTTTAATCTTAGCCTCACCTCAGGATAATGCATTCTAGTAGTAGCACAGGGCCACTGTAGTCACACCTCACATAGATGGTGCCTCCACTGACCCTGGTTATTACCATACCATTAGTTTGACAAGCCTTATCTGCAAAGCCATGGAGATGGATCATAATGGAACACATAGATAAAGACATAGGGACTCGCATACTTTGGATACAACCCAGTTTAGCTTGGTCAGAGTCAGATCATGCCTTTACACGTGTTTCACTTTGTAGAATCAGTCACCAAGGCCATTGATGAGGGTAAAGCAGTCCATACAGCCTACCTCAACCTGGCAAAGGCCTCGACACAATACCCCCCTCGGGTATAATTGATAAACCCGCTATCTTGAATGTAAATCCATACATCGCCATATGGGTTGCAAACTGGCTAAGTCACAGAACACACATGGCCATAGTTGCTGGCGCCATGTCATACTCACAGCCAGTCACAGGTGGTGTCCCATGGGGCTCAGTCCTGGGTCCACTATTTCTCAGCATCTACGTTTCCAATGTACACATACACAGGGGGTTATGGGTGACAATGTTTGCAGATGACTGCAAACTGGTGCCAAAGTCAGACACACATCTGACACAGATATCCTTCAGGAGTGCCTCACAGATGTGGATAAGTGGTACCAGAGACATGTCCTACAGCTAAATGCCAGGAAATGCATAGTCATACCCTTCGGGAAGAACAAGGTTACCCCTAGCTACCATATAGGTGGCAATCCACTGAGCACAGAGGGGGTTACCAGTGATCTGGGGACCGGGTTGTTGTTAACCGCTCGTTAGACACACATGTTGCTAACATAGTTAGGTAGACCTTCCACATTGCCCACATCATCATGAAGGGATTCACATCTAGATCAGGGGAGGTCATTGTCCCCTTGTACTCATCACTCATTAGACCTATGATTGGGTACAATGCCCGTTCAGAATGTATCTGACCCAACACCTGCAGCAGCTGGAAAGGCACCAACAGTTCATCGACAAACAGATGCAGGGTCTCAGGTATATGTGTTATACTGACCAACTGAAAGAATTCCAGCTGTATACAGTTGCATACCACTTGCCCAGAGGTGACCCGTGCCTGGCATACAAGGCTATGTCGAACCCAGATCTGATGACTATGCTTCACGTAAAGAAGTTAGATCCTCAGAACCACAAGGGCAGCTGACGACACCTTGACACTGTCATTAATCGAACGGTTGTTGGGACAGATTCATCACCCAGACACTCACTATGCTGTGGAACAACATCCCAGTACATGTGAAGGCAAGCACCTCGCTGGCCTTGTGTTAGTATTTAGACATGGATGTCTGAATTGATTTATTTAAGTAACCTTCTAAATGAATATTTACATTAGCACATTGTGAATCTTTACATTTCGTTGGTCTATTTTACATTAGTCATAATCATATGGTTTATGTGTATATATTATGGTTCATTTATATTACTAGGTGTCTGCAGTTCTGTTAATATATTGGCACAATCCGTAGGACATATATATGTATCTTACACAGTCAGACATTTGGAAAACATTTTATGTTGGTTCATCTTTCATATATGTACATATATTTCTATTTTCCGATGAAGACTGTACCTTTCGAAGCAATGTCTGATGTCCTCACTGTGTGGAATCTGTAACCCAAGTAAGGTTTGTTTGTTTGTTTGCCTTTAAGGCATGTAATTAGTACCTAGCACATCTAATTTACTGACCAATTAAGGCTTTTAAATGTAGTAGGTTGGACTGCATTGTATGTATTCTGAATAAGTCTGCTTATGAAGCAGACGTGGGCTCAATAGACTATGGTGACTGCCTTTAATTCTTGGTGTGCTCTGAGTGGTCACTGACGGTCTCTACAGTACCTCGTCTTTGCTTTGGACTTCATCTGGTTGTCTGTGTTTTGTTGTATGGGGAATGTCAACTGTAGTCCCTATGTGTATTACTTGTGTAATGCCTTACTACAGCAGTGTAATTCCACCGGGTTTGCAGTTATGGGTGCCATCTTAGTCATACGCTTGTCCATCCATGTGAATTGCCTACTGGACACTGGTATAGGGCTGTACACATTTCACACCTGCATTTGCATTCTCCGGTAGATGGTTTGCATTATTAGCGGAGAGTGAGGCAGGTGCTACGCACACATCCCTCCCACGGGGCGGGACAAAGGATTGCCTGCAAAACAACACCGAGGCCAGATTCTACATACCCAGACTCCCTTGACTGCAACAGTGGACAGTACCCATTACACATCCTTCATGTGTGCGGGACTGTGATGTGGACGCAGTTCAATGGACCCGGTACCCTGGGTATTTCTGTGCATGTGTGCTGCATTTCATGGACAGCTATCATCAACATTGAACACGCTTGCGTGCATATGTGTACCTGTGACGTGGTGACGACAATGAGATCACGTGAGTAATGCAGGAAGCTAGCGGGCATTCTCTGAATAGAATTTTTGGGTCCTACAATGGACACCGATGTGCATATGGCAAGTTAGATGTTGCTGGACTGTGTCCACCTGCACAGTGCTTTTCACTGCTGGTGTATGTTCCCCAATCGCGGATGTCTGTTTGACTACCCATTCCACATGGTGCTACATAACCAGGTGATTTAGTACTGTGAACAAATGACATACATCCAAAGATGCTGGTTAGCAACTGCTTCATATAAACCTCAGACATCCCAATGGGACATATCCGTCACTGTATTTCCAATATAACACCACCGGAACATGTTGATTACCTATGTATTCATTTAACCATGTTGTCTTCATAGGTGGGAATGCCATAGTTTACATATCCTACCTGACGTTGTGTGTGTGCCATTAGTATGTGTTCCACAGGTCGCACATCTGTTCCGCTGCACGGTAGCGGGTGCTCCTCATTCTGTTGCTGGCAGATTGAGTGCTGTGTACGCCGGTGTTGGCACGACGGTCCGGCTTTGTATGTGGATTGTCAACTGTAGTCCCTATGTGTATTTCCTGTGTTATGCCTTACCGCGGCTATGTCATTTACCCGGGTTTGCAGTTGTGGGTGCCATCCTGGCCATACGGGTGTCCATCCATGACAATTGCCTACTGGACACTAGTATAGGGCTGTACACATTCCACACCTACATTTAGCATTCTCCGGTGTATGGTTTGCATTATTAGCGGAGGGTAAGGCAGGTGCTACGCACACATCCCTCCCACGGGGCGGGAGATAGGATTGCCTGCGAAACAACACCGAGCCCAGAGTCTACATACCCAGAATCCCTTGACTGCAACAATCGACAGTACCCATTACACATCCTTCATGTGTGCGGGACTGTGATGTGGACGCAGTTCTATGGACCCGGTACCCTGGGTATTTCTGTGCATCTGTGCTGCATTACATGGACAGCTATCATCAACATTAAACACGCTTGCGGTGCATATGTGTACCTGTGACGACAATGAGTTCAGGTACGTATTGAAAGAAGACGTGAATCTGGTATGATGTCAATTTTTGGGTCCGACAATGGACACCACTGTGCATATTTAAAGTGTAGAGCTTGTCGGACTGTGTCCTTGTGAGCAGTGGGTTTCACTGATGCTGTGTGTTCAGCAATCGCGGATGTGTGCTTGACTACCCATACTGTGTAGTGCTACAGGAACCATGTCTTCCGACACCAGAACCCAATGCTATACATCCAATGTTGCAGGTTAACAACCACTTTCATACCATACCCAGAGGTCACGATTGGGAGGTATTGCCACTTTATTATCGGAACAACACCCCCAGACTGTGTACATCACGGGAACTTTAGGCCAGTCTTACCAGCCATTTGCAATTGTAATTAGCAGACACGTGTCAATACATGTATGATAAGACATATTGTCATGCAGAAGTTGATCTATGTTATTTGGACATTGGCTTCTGCTTTTGGCATCCGTTGCTGTGAGTGTTGCCAGTTACCATACACATTGCTTGCTCAGAGGCAGACTACACAATTCTACTGTGGTCTCCTTTAAGGACCCTGAGCCAGTGGTCGACAGTACGGCAGCCACTGCATCAATCACATTTGCCATCTACCAGTACCTACAGGACTGCATGAGCCAGGCATTCACTTACCCAACTGTGGTTCATTGTACCAATGCCAAGCATCCAGTGTGGTGTACCCCAGCCATACACAGGATGTACAACACGAGGAGGTGGCTACTACAAGGTGGAGCAGACACCTTGTGAGGTATGACACCCTTGGTCATCATATGTGTAGAGTTACACACTGTCATGAAATTGTCCAGGGCACATTCCACAGATATACCTACATGGACCTGGCTAACAATCATACCACCTTCAGTTGCTATGCTCGACACCTGGGAGCTCACTCCCACATATGCTCTGACTGGGTTCACATAGAGGTGGGGTTTACTCAACATACACACATTGCCAACATACAGGCTGACAAGTCCAGTGAGGACATCTCCACACACTCCCCCACACATGAGGAGATGTGTGTACCAGTGGTTTGTGGTCACCAAATGTTCTGTGACACACAGGTGGGACATGCTCTCTCCAGGGTAGTGGACATAGCATCCATGAGACCAGCTGGTGTACTCCACTATCTCATTTATGAATTGGACCCACAGTTAGGACAGCTATTTCTTTGTAGCCTCACCTCAGGTAGGGTACCCAGGTTGTGTCACATGGCAACTGTAGTCCCACGTCACAAGGCCAATACCTCCACTGAGGCTGGTTATTACTGTCCCATTACCCTGAGGAGACCTATCTGCAAAGACATGGGGAGGGATCATACTGCGGCTCGTACATGACTGCATAGGGGACATACATACTTTGCATCACACACGGTTTGTCTTGTTCAGGAGCGGTTCATGCCTTTAAAGCATGGTTGACATTTTCGGGACAGTCGCCGAGGCCACTGATGGGGGTGTTGCAGTCCATACAGCCTACCTCGACCTGGCAAAGGCCTTCATCACATTACCCCCCTCAGGTATCGTTGATAAACCCATTGGCTGGGATGTGAACACGCACATCACAGAATGTGTTGTAAACTGTCTATGTGACACAACCCACACAGTCATAGTTGCTGGCAGCATGTCAGACCTACTGCCTGTCACAAGTGGTGTCCCATGGGGCCCTTCCATGGGTGCACTCCTGTCATACACCTACATTTGCACGGTACAGGCACACACAGGGGTGCTATGGGCAACAGTGTTTGTAGATGACTGCAAAACAGGTGCCATAGTGGGACAGACATCTGACACAGATATCCTTCGAAGGGGCCGCCCAGGTATGCATATCTGCTGTCAGGGACATGTCCCACAGCTAAATGCGACGTAATGCAACATCATACCTGTGAAGAACTACTAGGTCACCCCTGTCCAGCATGTAGGTGGCTGTCCACTCAGCACAGGGGTGATTACCAGGGATCAGGGGACAGTGTTTGTCGGTCACCATTCATTCCACACACACATTGCTATCGTGGTTGTGTGGGACTTCTACATTGCCCACCTGTTGGTGCAGGGATTCACATCTACATCAGGCTAGGTCATTGTCTCCTTGTACCCATTACGTGTTACACCTATGATCTACTACATTGCCCCATTCAGACTGTATCTGACCATACACCTACAGCAGCTGGGAAGCCCACATAGGTTGATTGTTGTACAGATGCAGGATGACACCATTTTGTGTAATGCTGCCCCACTTGTAGGACCCCTGCCACATTACGTCACATACCTGCTGTTTAGTGTTGACCTGTGCCTGACATACGAGGCCATGTCAACCCATATGTCATGTGTATGCTTCACCTACTGTATCCGCATCCCTCAGAACCACTAGGGCAGGTGACATTTACCTTGTCACGGTCATTAATGGGATGTGTTTGAGTGACACATATATCACCCAGACACTCATTATGCTGTGGATCTACATCACAGTACATGTGAGACAGACATCCTTCCTAGCCTTGTTCGCAGGTATGTTGTCCATTGGATGGAGAATTGCAGGTATAGGCCAGGGATTACATCATTATCAGTGCTTGACGGAGATACAGCAATATCATGGGTATTTCATCTGAAGCACAGAAGGTTGGCAAAGTCATCCTAACTATGGTGTAGTATTATGGCTGGGCCTGGGACGATGGCCTACCCTGTACCTATGGACGTGTGAACCTATATTCATAGTTTGTCACATTTACAATTGTCTATCCACTATACTCTTTCGCCACTGTATATTTCTGTGGCACATGATTGTCCTCTGTATTACATGCAGGTATGCTGTGTACGTTGCACATACATCACTGTTGATGACAGTGTATCTGTGTCCCTAACACTGTGATACTGAGGACTACCACACATCCTTCACAGCATTACATGCATATGTCCATTCTATTCTTCTTTGGCCTATGGGGGGGTGTTAAGGCAAACATTACTCAAGTCCCTGTTTGTGCATGCTTCATGTTGGTGTTTGACCAGGCTCCGTTGCAGTCATGTGTTGGACAGTAGTGTGTCTGTGTGTGTGCCATGTGTTTTTATTGCCGGTACATCTGTGGGAGGTGTAGTTGGCACATGTTCCTCTTTGCAGGGACACCCATCCTGGGGTTTGTGTCATGCATCTGCACTTGGCACGTGCCATATGTCCTGTACTATTCCCACAGTCATGTATGCCTTCATGCACTACTACTGCGTGTTACTGGCTGTGTGTATGTGGTACACATGGACATTGTGATGGTTGGCTTGACCTATTCCCATGCTAGAACGTACACATCTGTCAATTAAGTCTTTTAAATCAAACTGTAACACTCATTCGTATTTTCAAAATGACACTCAATAACACAGGAAGCTGGGATTAATAACATTTTACTACTGTGCAGCAGGAGGCAAAGGAGTATGCAGTAAAAGTTTAGACATTTGTTCAACTCTATACATGTTACATCTGTATGAGCATTCTGTATACTATCATCTTTTGCACACATTAATGATGTGGTCAGTCACAAGGCATTTACATTGCTAGAGTACAGAACATTGTATTCCTACAACAGTGCTCAGGTAATGCTTATTACATGTTTTCCCATGAGGATAGCCCAACCTTGCGAGCCACATATTCACTTAGACTGTACTTTGGTAAATTCTGCTCTGTCACGGTTCCAACACTGTTCATATCCAGTCCTCACTCCATGTCCTACTAGGTTCCTGTGTCTCTCTGCTGAGCAGCTGTACTCTGTGTTAGAGCTCACAAGCCTATCCTCCTCAGTGGAAGGATGACAGATATACCTGTACATACATGTATTATTCTGTAACCGAGCAGATGAGTAATGCTGACTGACATACACCTGCTGCACTGGTTACTGCTAGGGTCACTGTTCAATCACACTGCAGCTACACTACAGGCAATTACATGCATGAGAAGCTGTACTGCCATATTGTCAGGTAGAATAATATGCATTATACACTATTTGCTTCTAAAGTTGCACGTCATATATATGTTTAAATATGTATTTTGCTAACATTCTCCCTCCTTTGATTGCTTCTACTCTATCCAGAAACATATACAACATTATTTCATTCCCTAGCCTCTTCCTCTGTGGAACGTTTAACTAGGCAAGTAATTTGTTGTACATTGCAAGTAGGATTGCATTTTCTATTGACAAATACCACTACAGGTCTTGATACATAGTCTCGGATACAGGTATGTCGCCAGAGTCCCTGACTAATACTTACATGCACAGTATCCGGCACTAGACACATGCTCCCAATATGAGCAGAACAACACAAATGGCAATCATGATATTCAGTATGACTGACCCCATCCACCCAATGGTTTGTGGAAATGGTTCGTCAGTGGGTTTGGGCCTGGTTCCGCCATGGATGACACCTGCTGTATTACCTCTAGGTGGGCGTTGCTTTTGGTCTCTTCATGTGGTAGTTGGACACAGCGATCTTCTTCAGTAAGCGCATTACCAATTCTCAGCGCCACGGTGCAGTCGTGCGCTATTACATTTTGTGACACAACAGTTCTCATTGCATCCAGTTCATCAGTCACATGTTCAAGAGTGGAAAGTCACATTCATCCTTCCTCCGACAGGTTTTGATAACTTCCTCTGTTCCCTGATGGATTTCACTACTCCAGAAGCTGGGAGTGTTCCAGCCCAGGTTGTGACGCTGTCACTCAAGTTCATATGAATCGATATTCCTTTATCTCTTGCAGAAGACTGGAATGTCAGAACAGCTTCCATTTCACCCACTGGATTAGTAGGTTTCTCGACTGTGTTCCCAGTTCTTCGAGCTATATGTGTTATAGTTCGTTTCGCACCCACAGGCAATTGTACAGTATGTCATGTGACTGGAGCCAGATAACCCAAATAACAACTGCCGGACCAATTCCCAGGTAACCATTGATATGCTTATTTCCCACAAACAACATAACAATATTCTACTTTACTACTGATGCGGGTTACCTCTGCATGTAACATATTCCTGTCTCTAACAGAGGACTGTTTATACAATTCAGGATGTTTCTGCACATCCTTCAACATTGTTCTCATGATGTTTCAATACAAATTAGGAATGGTGCTACAAGTAGTACTGTGATCTTTGGCTGTTATATGACATTCGTAAGACACAGTTATGTTACAAATACTCCCAACAACTGAAACTGTATCATGTTTATGATAACATACAATTCCTTTTTGTGTAACAGGTAAGTACATTGCCACGTTGTCCTGTGATCTCACAGAACCTGTATCAAAGTGTAGATATTCACAAGTCTCAATCTATCCCCAAGGGGACAACATGCATCGGAAGTCCTCCATATGATGTAGGTATGGCAGTACAAACACAGCAATTTAAAGTGTTCCTAGTCTCTATATGCACACGCGTCATGCCTAGGTATCTGTTGAAGTGTGGAAGACACTCTGTGGCCAGTTCATCACGTATCAGTATTTGTATCTGTGTAGTTATATGCAGGTAAGGTCCCAGAAAATGTAAAGTAAACACAAACATGGTTAATAGGTGTATAATCATTAGGACAGCAAACATAAATGTCTTTGGGGTTGCTTTGTATTGTTATACAGTCTTGGCCGGGTGATTCAGGCTCTTTGGTATATCAGCTACAAGATGTCAATCAGACTTGATATCCTTTACCGGTTTGAAAAATGTGAGGTGGACCCAGGACGACCTCTCTGCAAACTTTTCTGCGGTAGGCGTTGCCAACAGTACCCGGTACAGACCTTCGCAATGTCCACTTGGCAATAATGTTCTTTGGATAACAGTGACATACACACAGGATACTGGTGTCAGCTATGCGTCCGTCTTCGTTTGCTCTTATCTGTAACAGACTTTAACTGAAGAACAGTGTTATTAGTTAACAATCCTCTCATGTCACCTGCTACTGAGTCATCGACCTCCGGCTTTGCAGGCATGACAGCTTTCCACTCTGGCACATGATATGCCATTCCACATACTACTTCGAAGTGGGTACAGCACTTTACATTTGGAACTGTTGTCATGCTCAGCAATGCTAGAGGTAGACAGCACATGTAACTCGTCTGGATGTCACCCACCAACCTCCTCTACTTATTTCTCGGGATCCCATTTTACGGCGCCAGCAGTCATGCTGACTGTGGGTTGTACGTGCAATTTACATTCATGGTAATACGAACTAATCCCCCAGGTTGCGTGATTGTCTGGTTCACTACATGTGTTCTATTGTCACTGTAGCTTCTTTACAGCATGCCAGATCTAGGGATACTTTATTTTACTGGCACCTTTGCCACTGCTGCTGCATCCGGATTAATGGTTGGGAATGCTTCTACCCATTTTGATTATATATATGTGTAATCGCTAAACAGTATTTGTTCCCTTCACATTTATGCAGATGTATGAACTCCATACAAATAGTAAGGAACGGTTATGGTGGTGTAGGTAAACTCACTCCCTTCGGTTTAAATACTCCCTGTGCATGATATCTACTGCAAACGTGACACGCTGCTCATGAGGTTTGTATGTGGTTCGTAATTCCGTATGTTAGGGGTATTCTGTTAACCAAATGTACCATCCCCCCTGTTGAGACATGTCTCTACCCATGGCTCCACAAAGCCGCATATCTGAATACATTAGACGTTAATATTGGCTTTCTCACTGTGGATATGTGCAGTCCATGTTCAAGGATTGCTCCTCGTCATAACCACGTTGGCTTTTCTGCTTTCGTAGTTGCTGTTTGCATTGTTTGTACAGTTTCTACATCTAAACTGTCTGAGGTTTGTCATTCCTCATTCACACAAACACTTTCCAACTGTGAGGCTGCTTGTTTTGCAGGTGCATGAGCTCATGCCTTACCTTTCCTACTGTTATCCTGTTGCTTTCTATGCCCTGCACATTTACAATTACCTACTTCAGTGGGTAACTGCATGGAGTCTAATGCATTCAAGATCGAATGCGCATGATTAATCGGTTTACCGATGGATGTTATCATTCCCCTATTCTTCCACTGCTGCTCATAAACATGCACTGTACAGACAACAGACTGACTATCGGGACATATGTCCACACATCAGTTTTCCGCTACAGTACAAGCACGTGTTAAAGCTATCTATTCTGCTGCTTGAGCAGACACGTTATGCTGCAGGGTTTGGCCGTCTACAATGTCATTATCAATAACTACTGCATAACCTACTTGATTCGTTCCTGTAGGACTCTGTCTACATGATCCGTACACATTAACTGTCACCTCTGCATCATCTAAGGGTATATCAGTGATATCATGTCTGTGTGTAGTTATTTAATCCATTTCGTATAGGCAACTGTGTGGTGTGCCATACACAGGTGTCGGACGTGACGTTGATAGGTTTCATGTTGTACAACGTTCAATCACCATATGAGGTTGACTCAGTGGTATGGTCAAACATGACAAATGTCTAGCACGGGTCAGGAATGCTATCTTCTCTTGCAGCAGACTGATCGCAACTGCATGAGACATTCTCACAGTGAGAGGGTGGTCTAGTAACATTACGGCCGGAGCCTGTACTGCCATGGGTGCTACAACAACTGCCTGTACACAATGTGGCACTGACCATGCCACAGTGTCCAACTGCAATGAGTAGTCAGCTATGTAGCGTTGCTTACTTCCCTGCTGTTGCATCAAGACTGACGTCATATATCTCCGCTTACAATCTACGGTCTGACAACATGTGTTATGATTATTCACGAGACCTACTACAGCTGTTGAGGCTATCAATCGTTCTAGTCTGCAGAACGCTATTTCTGCTACTGTAATCCAGTGTAGTATGTGTTGTGCTGCCATAGGTGTATTAAAGGTTAAGGCAAACAATACAGCGGATTCCACAGCATTGTTTGGTATCCAGATTTGACAAATGTTAGTCGGCCCAGACAGGACATCATTCCCTTCTTGTTAGTTGGCTTGGGTGCTTATTATATTGCTACCTTCCTATCGTCATGTGATGTTCTACCCTACTTGGATACCAGATATGCCAGGTAATTGACCTGTATTCTCTGTAGTTGCAATTTCTGCTTGCTTACTTTATGTCCCTGTTCTGCTGATTATCTCAATAATGCTATTGTATCTTCCATACATTGCTGCTGGGTAGGGGCCGCAAGCAGAATATCATCCACATAAAGTAGAACTTGACTGGCTCCAGGTGGAGTTAACACCGGAATGTAGCTAGCCATCTCCTGTGAGAATATCGTTGTACTTTCACAGTATCCCCGCGATAGCCGGGTATGGCTGTATCTGTCACCCTGACTGTACATGCAAAGCAATACGGACTATGTGGATGTATAGGTATTGCAAAGGAAGCATAGCTTATATGTACCACGGTAAGATACTTCTGTGGCATGTTCATAGCATTGAATATAGTGTGTGGGTCTGGCACCAATGCTACCCTAAGTATTCTTACATGATTTACAGCTTGTACATACTGTACCATCCGCCATTCCCTTTTGGTTTCCGATCAGGAGATACAGGGGTATTGCATGGTGAATAGCGATTACTTTGTGGATGGGGAATTCCCTCTATGACTTTACAGATATCTTCTGGTGTCCACGGTCTATACACTACGGGGGTTCGGTCCTGGCCTTCCTGTCCTGCATGAGGGTTCGGTACTTCAATTAATTGACAGATATCCTCACTCTGTTTTAGTACTGTCTTCTTACTCTGGTGTCCCTAGGTATGTTACGTGTTCGGGATGTGGTTTCAATAGCTTCTGTTACATTTGTTCGTTGTGCTACCTCTGTTGCCACAGGATAACGTGTGGGGACTAGCCAGCCCTCCCGCTTAATATCCTGGATGTGGTATCGGAGGTGGTAGGGGGTTGTGGGGGCTATCGGTACTACTGTATTATGATCTTCTCTGTGTACGTATGATGCTTAGCCATTTGTAGTGTTCTGTTCCCTTCGGTACACTACCTCAGTCCACCTATGTGCATGACGGATACCCAATTGTCGCTGTTTTGTCGCCTGCACATCTTAGGGCTGCCACCTTTTCAAATGCACAATGTGGGACATTAGTGTTCGGAACGTGTAATTTTCCTGGAAAATGCATACCCACGGCCAGTACATAGGACAGGAATTCACGTTTTGCCAGGAGAGCGACCAATTGTTGTAGCATTTCAGTTGCTTATTCTGTTTATTATTATATTTTGCTGTTCCACATACAAATTTACTGTTTTATGCTACCATTTTGATAGATATCTGGGAAATGTTTGTCCTGAGATATCAGGACATTTGCCATTTGTTCGGTTTGTTTACAGGACACGGCTGGCCAAAGAGGGACTGTCCCTCTCAGGGTGGAACAGGTGTTTACCCTGGAACATGTGCATCAAATTTTCAGGGATTACAATGTTTCAGTAACGATATTTTGTGTAATATACCATCAATGTCATATTTATTACCCCATTTTGCTGCGTAACTCACATTATGTGCTCTCTGCGATTGCATATACTTCACGTCACCCGTCAAACGCGGATCACATGATCTGTTTCTTCAATAATCTCCCATATCCTCTACACGACTGCTACGTACCCTTCTGTCATACCACGTGGTGTCTCCTTCCCTGTATCCACTGTAGTGTCTACAATCACTATTTACTCTGCTGTGTGTTCCCTGACCTATGTTCAGATTTAACAGATTTTGGATAGGTGTTCGACGCGCTATCACAACTGTTAACAGAAACACAATGTAGTCTGGTCCCTGATCTACAATAGAGACAAAAAGGCAAACACTCCTTACCTGGGCCTCCTGTTTAAGGCTGCACGTTTTCTTCTTGGGATCCAGTTTTCCGCTTTTCAGCCACAGATCAGACAGTAAACAGCCTCTTTACACACAACAATTCAGTCGGAGGTCTTTTCATTCAAGAAGAACCATTTATGCATATTCTCCTGCGTACATGTCTAACCAGCCATGCACTCTGACCTGTAGCTTACCAAGGGAATTCAGGATTACAAGGATCACAATGTGAAATAAGTTGTTAAAACCAGACTGTAGTTATCAGTAGGCTTTTCTAAGTGACAGCCGATAACACAGGAGGCTCGGGTTCAGAAAGTTTTAGTAGTGTACACAGGCAGGCTAAATAATATACAGTCCAAGTATGTGAGTTTTGTCTGACTCTATACAGTAAGCAGTTTCTTTATATAGTGTTTACAATCAGCTTTTGCCCACCTTACTGACGTGGTCGGTCACAGGGCATTTCCATCACTATGGTCCGCAATAGTCTATACATACGTGGGTGCTGGGGTCGTGCTTTTAAAATGTTTTCCCATGGGAATAACACAGCCTTGCAAGGCACCTTGTACATTACAGTGTCCTTCTGTGATTGTAGCTGTTTCAAGGACCCTAGACTGTTCCGATACAGTGGACAGTTAATTTCTTAATACGTTGCTTTGTCTCTCTGGTAAGGAGTTGTACTGTTATCTTCGATAGATCTCACAAGGCCATCCTCCTCTGGGGAAGGAGTGCTGTTATGCATGTACATACATTTATTGTTCTGTAACCCAGCAAATAATTAATGCTGACAGACATGAGCCTGCTGTACTGCTTACTGCCAGGTTCAGAATTCCATCACACTACAGCTTAGCTTCACCAATTACATGCAGGCTTAGTTCTACTGCCATATTGTACGGTACAATTCAATGCATTATATAGTATTTCGAGTCTAAACTGGAACTTCATATGTGTTTCTATATATTTTCGAACAACATCCATCCGCCATATGCATGTTGTGCCGTCCTTTACCTTGACCGTGTGTATTTGTCCGTCCGGCAACGCTACTCCACATGTGATGTCCCAGCTTCCCTTCTTTGCCTGTAGCACCCTGTTAGGACGTCCTATTTGGTAGGCACGTGTTCCGCTATATGTGATCGACTTCACTGCATAGATAATCATCGATGCGGTGGTCCAACGACCGACTTGTCCACATGTGTACAGTTATGTGCACCGTGTCGTATGCAAACCTATATGGTTTGGACGGGTACATACTACATGCGGGATGTACACATTCTGCTGACACATTCACATGCAGCCATTTACATATCTGTACCTGCGGTGGGTTGGTGACATGTGGGGTATGTGTTTGCCAGCGTGGCATTGCCTAACACAAACATCTTACCACATTTCAGGTATGCACATTGTGTGTGGTTGTATAGCTGCACACGGATGCTAGCAGGTTTGGGTGCAGAGGTATACATGGGTGGGACTGACATGTACAATGAGGCTATTGTGTAGTACATCCGAATGCATGGGTTCTGCTTCTGGATATTACACTTCAACATACGCCATCCAGTGTATGCAACAGAGACGTTGCTGGGTGTGGGATATGTTGCTATGCACATGTTTGCCTGTGTTTGAGGTATCTTGCTTCCTTACTGTTGTTATGTCAACACAGCTACCCGGCTATGTACTCTCACTACTGCTTGTGACCATTATGGTTGGCACCTTTTCCAATGCCCATAGTGGGGCATGTTATGTGGAAACTTCGGAATTTGCAGGACTACACATACCCACGGCTAGTGCAGTTTACAGAACTTCACTTATTTGCCATACTATAAGCTTATTCTGTAAGCATTTGGGTTCCTTATTTATTTTCTTATGCCATGTCTGTGTTTCATATAGTAATGTATATGTTTTATGCTACTATTACATGTATATTGCGGGAATTTTCTTGGCAGGGGATCGGAGGTCATTTTCCATTTTTCTGATTGTTGCAGGGACACAACTGTCCAATCAGGGACTGTCCATGGCACATTGGGACAGCAGGTAACCCTGGTGACCATGCCCATGTCGCTACTGGGGTTTCCACCTTTTCCAGTTTCCGATCTGGGATATTTCCGGGACTCACATCTGACTTTACAGGCCGACACATACACACGGTCACTATATAGCATAGAACTTCACTTGTTTGCCTAAATATAAGCTTATTGTTGTGGCAATTTGCTTGCTTATTCTGTTTCTTGTGTCATTTAGGTATTTCTGTTACAGAAATAACCAATTCATGCTACCATTACATTAAATACGGGATATCATTGTGTCCTACAATCGTAGCACATCAGCCATTTCTAATACGTTTTTTTGGGACACAACTGGCCATAGAGAGACTGCCCCAACCAAAGTGGGACAGGTGGTGACCTTAGTCGCTGCTCCTATGTCGGTGCGGCGCTGACATGCGGCTGTACACCTTCTCTGAGTGTAAACACTGACGGTGCATTGCGGGATGAACGCGGTCTTATGCGTATCCTTTGCTCCTTGGATGGGTACACTTATGCCTTCGTGGCTTGTATTTGCTTCTCCGTTAATTTGGGACGGGTACTATGTTGCATACTGTACGTGTGTTTCATTCTGCACGGGACCTGGCTGCTGCCATTACTATTGTGGGCGGACCGTGGCTGTCAGCACATTAGGTTGCTCACCTCATGCCGGCTTAGACACGCCTCCAGACACATCCTACCTGGGCTCGCTCACGTACACTACGCACGTGTCTGTGATTCCGGTGCACTCTCATTAATATGTATATGGCGCTACTGCGCCGGCTATTCACTGTACCGCCGGCGCAAGCCTTACGCCGGCCTTGCGCCGAGCTTCATGAATCCCGGGGAGTGTCTAAGTACAAATATATAGCATACCCGTGAAGTACAATTTAGTGTTTTGTGAAACTGTGGTAGTAGACAATTATCAGAAAATTTGCAGGAGAAATTAGATGTGTGTGCTATGCATGCATGCTTAAGTAAGGCATAAAGGATCTATATGTTTAGTTTAAAACTAATAGCTACCACACAGTATGCAGTTCATTTGCAGGGGAAGCTCATGCTATAGGACTGCAGCTCCCCCACCTGTAGAAAGAAAGAAGAAATAAAATAAAAAGAAAAATTGCAAGTCCTGGAACTCCACGCATGCATGCATGGATGTTCCTGGTCATCACAGAACTCCAGACTGCTGTGTTCATCACCGTACAGACTTCTGGGCTGCAGGGCAGAGACGCCTTTCTCCCCTATCCAGACTTCTGTGTTAGCCAGTCCAGATAGGGCAGAAAGGCATTTCTGCCCTGCAGCCCAGAACACCGGACTGCATCGCCCGCAGGCTGAAGCCTCCAGCCTACTCTCACGGAGCCATTAGAACTGGAAACCAGCCATTAGCTTGCGCAGGCTGGACTGCTGCTGCAACTGGATTAAGGTATGTGTGTGTGGGCTAAGGACTGCCGCAGATGTCAGGTAAGATGGATTTAATTTTATGTGTGTGTGTAATGCCCCAGTTGCTATATACTGGTGGCTAGAGAACCCATGGTGGTGGGTAAAGAATACACAGGCTTGAACCTTGTACTTTGGGTGCAGGTGGCAAGGGGCTGAATTCCCTACCTACCACCATTTGTAAAAAAAATTCAGAATTTTGCCTCATATTTGTTCTGTTCCTCATAAAATCTGTGGTTTCTGTGTGTTTGTTTTTCCTTGCAAAGTCAGCAGTGCAGTGGTGCACTGGTAGCATTGTTGCCTAACAGCTACAGGTTCTCTGGTTTAATTCTTGGCTGGGGTGCCTTCTGTGTGGAGTCTGCATGTCCTCCCATCTTACAAAGACATGTGTCTGGAGTGCTTCGCTCTGCTCTGCTGAAAATTGGCTTTTGTTCCAAGTCAGACTTTCCTGGTTAACAAATGTTACATAAAAATAACAGGCATTTGAATTTCAGACTTCATATTCTTCAAAAAGTACATGGTGACACGAAACATTTTATTCTAGAAATTTTCTAAGTTTATAACATGGATATTTGAAATCTGTCCCTATTTTTGGGACTGTATTCCCCCATTATTGGTTTTGTCTAGGTTTTTTGTGCTAAGGTTGAGAGCTATGTTGAGAACTGAATTTACTGAATATGTTTGGGGGCTATATTCTCCCATTACTGGCTTTGTCCACATGCTTTTTGCTAAGAGGTTGAAAGCTATGGTGAAAACTGAATTCACTGAGTATGTTTGGGGGCTGTATTCCCCCATTATTGGCTTTGTTCAGGTGTTTTGTGCTAAGAGATTGACAACTATGGTGAGAACTGAATTCACTAAATGGTAGCCATTTAAGTTTCAGTCTTCTTCCCTTTCACAAAACAGCTGAAATGGCATAGTGGTATATTGCTCTTACTGTTTTGCACAGGGTCCCCTGGGATCAAGACTTGGCAGTGAAATGTATGGTGGTAACACAGCATTTTATTCTAGCAACTTTCCAACATTATACAAGCAATGTGTAAAATGTGTCCCTGGTTTGTGGGCTTTTGCCCCCCCCCCAATAAATTTTGGCTTTTTTCAGATTTCTTGTGCTGCAAAGTTCAGAGATACAGCTGTTGTTGTTGTTGTTGTTTGTCTTTCAGCTTTTCCTGGTAAGGGGTTGCCACAGCGGAACTCTGGTCCGCTAATGATTGGCAGTAGATTTTTACGAAATGCCGAGGTGCCAGCTCGACGCCCAACCTTCAACGAAGGCACACCCATTTACACACGCATGTCTTTTCAGTGCTACCCAACTGTGGGGAGGACATGCAGACTCCACACAGAAGGCACTCCCAAGCCATGCCGAGAATCAAATGGGAGAACCTCTTGCTGTGAGGTAACAACGCTACTGCCGTACCACCATGGCTGCTTCAGAGATACAGCTATGTCGAGTAGATTTTACAAAGAGCTGAGAGCTGCAGGGGAACAAAAGTTTATTGCTGCTTGTGGTGAGTCATCTTGCACTGTTAATAGCACAACAGGTAGTGTACTTGCGTTTGATGCAGAAAGCTGTGGGTTCTCCTCCCACAGTAAATAGATGCACTGTTGATACTGTACTGCCTTGTAAAGGGGGTGGATGCTGCAGTCCTTTTTGGCAAATATACCTAGTAACTATGAACCTGTTATCAGTTTGGCATCCATTCCCTATTGCGATATTACTAGCTTATAATTTTTTTAATGCAACATAGGCAATTTATTCCTCAAGGGTAACAGGGACTTTATTTGTAGATGAAACAATGACATATAAAGTTGTTTGCTAGCAACAACCTCTTCATTAGTTACAGATTTCTTTAATGTGGAATTATTTAGATGACTTTTACTTCTTCAGAGATTGTATAATTTACTGATACTGGTGGACTGTAGAAGTTTGACTAGACTTTTATGATAGAAATGTTCTGAATTGGGCAGTTTTGTCATTATTGGTGCATGCATTTTATTTCATTGTTTACTGGAAAAATATTCAAAACAATACATTTAAAATGCCCTTTAACAACTGTACTGTATTGTACAATGAATATAATTTAGTACAATCGGGAAGATGTATCAAAGAGCATGTGTATGTTTCGTGTTCAAGGGGCCTATGATTTGAAAACAGCCCAAAGTTAATCTTTATCTGCCACTGGCAAAATGTATTTTCTTTAAATGTGGGTTTCAATGCTGTTTCAATGAATGTGAGTTTCAAGGGCAGAGAAGTTTTAATGCTAAGTCTATTTTCATTGTGAGACTGCATTGCTTTGTTTAGCTGATATCTATTAGGGTTTGTGCTGTAAAATGCAACATAAAAGTTTCAAATGAAATCCAAATCATCGCAGAAGTAAAGCAGTATGCACATTACAGTGTTTATGGTAAATGGGGTGAAATAACCAAGGAATGGGACACTGGAATGGCTGCAGGGGGGAAGCTCCATTCGACCATGAGTTTGTGAGGGGGGAAGGGAAGCAAACTCAGACAGCCCTGGCTGAACTATACGTCTCAACTGTCCAGATTTTTGCAGAATGAATAGATTTTTGCTTCTTATTTTTGGTTTGTTCCTCATAAAATCTGTGGTTTTCTGGCAAATCGTTTAGGAATGAAGTCACTAAATAATGACAGACATTGAGTTTCAGACATCATAACCTTCAGAAAAATGCATGCTAAAGAAAGACCTGTTATTCTATCAACTGTCAAGTTTATACAAGAGCAATTTTTGTACTGTTTGTATGTTCCCACAATATATTTGGCCTTGTCCAGATTTCCTGCATTAAGAGGTTGAGAGGTACATGCAAATAAATTGATTTATAGAATTAGAAATATCCAAACCTCTCAACCATCTGCAATTTTGGGTCAAAATGTTGCTCTCCCCCTAATAATCACTCCACAAAATGGCAGTTATGGAAGAAAAGGTGGAGGGTTTACAATTATAAATAATTATAATGATCAGAGTTATAGTTTGCTTTTATTTCAGAAATGCATGTAAATGCTCTTATTTTGTCAGCTGCTCAAGTTAACAGTACTAATATTAAAAGGTGTCCCTTCTTTACAGGTTCCCAGCTGTATTGTGTGGCAATTTTATATTTTTGCATCACATTTTTGGTCTGTTTTTCATAAAAGTGTGGTTTCCTGGCAAATTAGTGGCAAATCATTAAAGAGTGAAGTTAGAAAAAGATGGCAGATATTTGAGTTTCAGATTTCATACCCTTCAGAAAATTCATACTAATGCAAGACCTACTACTATTCTATTATCTTTTTAAATTTATAAGAGCAATATTTAAAAATTGTCCTTATTTTTGGGCCTGTGTCCCACTTCTATGTATGGCTTTGTCCAGATTTTTTTCTCTAGGCTTGAGAGGTATGAGTGTTGGAGCCATCACTGTCAGCCAGAGACATTTCAAATTGTGACATACTTGTTGCACCCCACTCCCCATTGTAGTGGCTCTGGATGTGTCCAAGCAAGGTAAGGAGTAGTTATGCAGTGTAACTGTGCAGAGTATTCCCCCATCTAAGGTAGACCACAAGTACAACCGTGGCTTTTCATCTGTCCTTGATTTTGCAGAATGTTCTGGTTTTCTGTCATATTTTTATACTGTTGATTTATGCTTCTTATTATTCAGAAAATGCATGCTGTCGCAGTGCCCTGTTGCTCTGTGTTTAAGTAGCAATGCTTTAATGACCATCAGGTAAGCTTGTCAGAGATTGTAAGATGTAGGTAAGCGTTAATAAGCATACTGTTAAAGAATTACCAACATTGAAAGCCTTTTCGTTGTTGCCATGCAGAGAATATTTACATAACTAGATAATGTATAAGCCTTATGTATTGAAATGCATATGACAGTATTTGCAATAAAGGACAGGATTACAGTATTTTCCGAAGCTCATTACATTTGTTGAAGACTTGCAGTCAGCTTTTCAGGCTTTACCCGTAAACTAAACAGAATGCCAATCTATCATGTGTGGTCCATAACTTGTGCAGTAATCCTTTAAGAAATTTATCTTGAGCTTGTTTCTTGTTTGCTGTTCATTTTTTACTTTGATCATGTCTTCCTCACCAAACAAGTAGATTGTTGTTGTCAAGCAGCAGGTCTTTTTTGGATAAGAAACATTTTTATAAGTGGGGGTATCACAGAGATTGCTACTTTTAGCATGTTACTTGGTAATTTTATAAAGTTGAATATAAATTATAATTAGAACTGCAGTGCAAAGAGTAGTGTCTTGAGTTGAGTGCTGCTTGTTTCTTTTTATACTTGATTTTGACTGGCATTCCTGTAATATATTTAAAAAGTAGTTTACTTTTTCATGCCTCACAACCTTTGTGTTTCCATCTAGATATTAAGTAAGTTGTCATGTAGCCAATGCATTGAACTATTTTTTTTCTTCTACACTTCATTTTGTCTTGATTGGACTCTTGTAATGATGATTTGGCACCCAGGGCAGCGTATTTAATTAAAGTTCCAGTCGTTGTGGTTTTGAGCATAGCTCCACCTCTTTCTAGTTGACCACACCCTTTCCCATTGGCCCCACCAATTTAGCTGTCTCCTGCACCCCCCCCCCCCTTTAATTTGAAGTCACTAGCTGCCACTGTTCATTTAATAGCAGCATGTACTTCTGCTGTCAGTGCTACTCCTATAAGATTTGACACACACTGATTTTGTGGATTCTCTGTTAAGAATAGAAAAAAATAACATTCCTCAGAATGCAACAATTCTGAACCTCAAATCTCTTAGTTCATAATCAAATTGAAATGTGCATTATCACACATTATAATTGGGCACACACAAAACATGTGCTTGGAATCTACATTATCATTAGTGCATTTCCATACACTTGTCCACATCCTGGATAACATTTTAGGAAACCATACAGGTATAAAATAAAATACTTAGAGGGTTACATTAACAGATGATCTAGGTAAGACAGTAACAATAAACTACTCGAATATCCTAAAAAGCATTAAAACACTCATTCAAAAATGAAATGTTTTTTTTTACAATGGAGGATAGGTACTATATAATTAAAATCATTATTTTTCCAAAAATATTATACTTCATACAATCTGTTTCTATACCGCCTCCTGAATCTTACATAAAACAATTTAATAAACTAATGCTAAACTTCTTATGGTATCCCAATAATCCCAGAATAGTTCTGAATCATCACATAAATGACTGGGAAGCAAGAGGAATCAGTTTTCCAGATAAAAAAAAAATATATGCACTGTCATCTAGTATAAAAGAACATCATTATGGGTAAATAATGTTTATTCTCCCAGATGGAAACACATACATGAAAAGATATGGTTAAAAATCAGGTTTTACATTACCATCACAATATACTGACTCAGTATAAAATAATCTTTGGTTGATGAGAGAACATTTTACAGAAAACAAACAGAAGTACATAAGTTCTAAGTTTATAAAAAACATATTAAAAGGATATAAAACCCTTATGAATAGGAATCCCAACATAAAAGCTTGGTCATTCTTGCTATATCCTATTGCATGCACACAAAATAACATAAAAACTTTTGACATAGATATAATCAAGACTCTTGGAAAGCATGAACTGACTTATTGGCATCAGTTACTAGACTCTGGAATTTTTTTAACAATGGAACAAAAAAGAAACAAATTTAATTTAGGTAATGATCTATGGCTTAGCATATAGGATATACGACATTTTAAACAGAATAAAGACAATGCAATGAACAATCAGACAAAACATACCTAAATTTATAGAGCAGTTACCCAGGATTTAATAAAATCTGTGTAGGCACCGTGTAGATCCTACATGGAATGTATCTGTGTTCATGGTCATGGTTCCCCCTCAGCAGTGTAGTATGCATATTAATGATGGTGAGTTGCTGAGGGAGAACAGAGGAACATGGTTATTGAATCAGTGTAGGGAGAGATGTAGTGCTAAGCATGGCTGCAGATTAATATGAGACTCCCTGCAATGTCTTTTTGTTTTATTTTTATTTTATTAAAAAAAAAAAAAAAAAAAAAAGCATGTTTGCATTATGTGGCACAGAGCACAGCAATGCCAAGCTGTGCCCACATATAAGATATCAGATATCTGCCACATATAAAAATAGAAACCAGATGTAATTAATTATTTATTTAAAGATGTGTTTTGTTTAAGTGTGTCTGAGCATGTCTGCATGGCATGGTGAGGTGTTCAGCACTGCTTATGGGTAGCTCATATGTGAAGGTATACCAGATTTCTTAATATTCACATAGTTGAGTGGGTAAAGTTATGGCCTCATGTGCAGTAGGTCTAGGGTTTGAATACATGGAAGGGAGAATATATATTTAATTTTGATATACATATTATGCAAACTATTTTAAAATATGGCCCCACTGCACTCTGCTAAGCTCTGCTCAACTGTACTTAGACCTGCTACGCACCACATAAACATGGTAACAGCTGCCGTTGCAATGCCCAGCTTTAGCACTTTCTGGCACCGCTTGGCTGGTTTGCCCACTGCTAAAAGCTCTGCTAAGACTACAGTTATGTGAGTTTTCACATTCACCGTTTGTGTGGTGCTAAACAGTAAGCAGTAGCTGGCACTTTTTGAGTGTTGCTGAATGACATACAAGGCCAGGAAAACAGCCTATTTTAAGCCCAATAGGTGGTAATACAGCAGAATACATCAGCCGTCTATCAACTAGTATACTATATGTATACTCATATGGCGGTGGTGAAGCTGTTACATCTTTTGGGATTTAACATTGGGGCATTCTGGAGTCCAGGGTCATGGTTGGGCTCCTTGTGCAAAACCATGATGACAGGCTGCTGCAGGGCAGTTTGCAGGACTCAGAGTATAAGGTGGAGGCCTGTTTGCAGGACCTTGTGGCATAAGGTGGAGGCCTGGGACTGACTGGCTCAACAGTGTCACTGGTATCTCCCCACAGGTGAGCAGTGTTGTCACCACCATGATGACCTGAAAAAATCGAAGAGGGGACTCTTGGAAACATAGATCCAAGAAGTGAGGGCAGGGTATGCCTTCTTACAAGTATCTTAGTACTTTTACCTCTGTTTTACCAATATGTATGCAGCTGATGGTCTTCATTGCAAACTGATATGTATGATATGTGTGATGGTGTGTCTCTGTCCCAGCAGTTGGAGCTGAGAAGGCTAGCTCATAGTGTCAAGTCACATGCTGGGTGCTTGACCAGGTTGAGTGGTGTGCATGGTGAGTATGGGTCTATTATGCTAACTGTAGTGAAATAAGCAAGAAAGAGCAAAGCATCAACTGCAATAAAGTATATACAGTAAAGTTTTAGTGCAATAAATGTGGACTTATCACTGTAGTGCAACAAATGAATAATGCCAACTGTAGTGACATAAAACATGAAACAATACCAATAACTGCATTAAAAGTATGCTACAATAAGGTTTGTAGTGCAATAAATATAAAAATTAGAACTGTACTGCAATGCAATAACTGAATAATGCCATCTCTCACCGTTCAATAACGACATGGAAAACATGAACAATACCAATAACACCAAAAGAAAAATGGTGTACATCATGATTCGGGTTGTCCTAACCACTTCTAGTAAGAGGCTGCATGCATTGATAGGCTGTAAGGTGGAGCCTGCAGCCATCAAGCCAATGCAAGTTTAACAATGTAATAGCCTGTAGAATGCAAAATCTAATGGTGGTTGCAAATTATTGGTTAACTCATTGCTAACTCCATATTATAGCCCTGTTCAAGGCTGCTCTTCCTTAAGTCCAATATTGGTCATAAATGCTCAGTGTCATCACAGTTCAAAATCAGCTAATAAAAAGCCATATAGCTGAGGTAGCTCACTCTCCCTGAGCCTGATATTGTTTGTTGACTAACTTAGATAAGATACCTGAAATATAGCTTTACTATCTCGTTTCATGCGAGGTTTGTATTTCATGCATGTGTGCATTCTACAGTCACTGCAGTCTAGTATAATACTGTAGTCAATACTACCAGGTCATATTTTAGTTCCAGGTGAGCTCTAGACAAATATCAGTCAGTCAGTAATTAGCAGTGACTCAGCAGCTCAGTTTGTTAAATGCTCTGTATATAGTACATTTTGTCACACACACATACAGTCCAGGGTTTGAATCCAATGGGTATGTACCAGTAAATATTACAGTCACAGTCATGTAATGCTCATAATTTCTCTCTCTCCACAGGGAACTACAGGAGTAAATGAGGTGAGAGTAGTCCATATTTGGTGTAGTGATAATTGTATATTTAGATGTCACAGACTGTTAAAATTGTTAGCAAGAATGTGTTCATCAGCAATGTTCAGTCAGAAGTAAAATGTGCAATCCTGGCTGTATGCCGTCTGAGCGCTCTGTTAAAAGTTGCCGCAGTCAAGTAATACTTTCTATGCAGATGCCCCCTGCAGTTATTAAGCATATATTGGGTTCTATTCGCATGTCTGCCAACCAAGGCATGACAGCTGTTTAGTGTCTGTATTACAACACATGAGATGTCTCTCAAATGTCTGACAATTTCACTTTATGTGATTAATAGTACATAATCCATCTGTCAGAGGATTACCAAGAAATGATTACCTAGATTGTAAGTATCACCAAAATCAGCCTGCCATAAACACTTTGGTAGTTATATATTCACCAGATGTGCAAGTGTTCTGTGGTAGTTGTGCTCTCATTGCCAGTTGTATACTCCATTCTTGGGTCCCGTAGTGTCCTATGCAAATGACTTGAGAGGTACGTACATGCTACATCAGCTATAGGAGACTTATGAAGTCACTGGTACACACTACAAAGGAAATAGAGACCTGTAGAGAAGTGGAATAGTACTACTGTTGTCAAGAAGGAAAAAGTACTACAGTCACCACGTAATGGTCCAGTTTTCTCTCTCTCCTTAACCTCTTTATCTTCATTTATTCTTATTGTTATTCATTAGTTTATGGCCTTTACTCTTATATGTTGTTACATTAACAGTATTTTGGGACATGTGTTTTTATTATTGTTATGTATTATAAGCTGGTTGCGCTATTAACATAGCTTGTTAAATTACCAATTTTGTTGGCATTATGCTGTAACTGCTACTGGCATGCTGTTATACTGACTCTTTCTGTTGTTTATTGTTGTGATAATTGGGCACACACAAAACATGTGCTTGGAATCTACATTATCATTAGTGCATTTCCATACACTTGTCCACATCCTGGATAACATTTTAGGAAACCATACAGGTATAAAATAAAATACTTAGAGGGAGTTACATTATTAACAGATGATCTAGGTAAGACAGTAACAATAAACTACTGAATATCCTGAAAGCATTAAAACACTCATTCAAAAATGAAAATGTTTTTTTTTTTTACAATGGAGGATAGGTACTATATAATTAAAATCATTATTTTTCCAAAATATTATGCCTTCATACAATCTGTTTCTATAACCGCCTCCTGAATCTTACATAAAACAATTTAATAAACTAATGCTAAACTTCTTATGAGTATCCCAATAATCCCAGAATAGTTCTGAATCATCACATAAAATGACTGGGAAGCAAGAGGAATCAGTTTTCCAATAAAGATAAAAAAAAATATATGCACTGTCATCTAGTATAAAAAGAACATCATTATGGGTAAATAATGTTTATTCTCCCAGATGGAAACACATACATGAAAAAAGATATGGGTTAAAAATCAGGTTTTACATTACCATCACAATATACTGACTCAGTATAAAATAATCTTTGGTTGATGAGAGAACATTTTACAGAAAACAAACAGAAGTACATAAGTTCTAAGTTTATAAAAAACATATTAAAAGGATATAAAACCCTTATGAATAGGGAATCCCCAACATAAAAGCTGGTCATTCTTGCTATATATCCTCTATTGCATAACACAAAATAACACATAAAAAACTTTTTGACATAGATATAATCAAATCAAGACTCTTGGAAAGCATGAACTGACTTATTGGCATCAGTTACTAGACTCTGGAATTTTTTTAACAATGGAACAAAAAAGAAACAAATTTAATTTAGGTAATGATCTATGGCTTAGCATATAGGATATACGACATTTTAAACAGAATAAAGACAATGCAATGAACAATCAGACAAAACATACCTCCAAATTTATAGAGCAGTTACCCAGAGTTTAATAAAATCTGTGTAGGCACCGTAGATCCTACATGGAATGTATCTGTGTTCATGGTTTCATGGAATTTCCCCTCAGCAGTGTAGTAATGCATATTAATGATGGTGAGAGTTGCTGAGGAGAACAGAAAGGAACATGGTTATTGAATCAGTGTAGGGAGAGATGTAGTGCTAAGCATGGCTGCAGATTAATATGAGACTCCTGCAATGTTCTTTTTCATTTTATTTTTATTTTATTAAAAAAAAGCATGTTTGCATTATAAAGGTTGGTTACAGAGCACAGGCAATGCCAAGCTGTTACACATATAAGATATCAGATATCTGCCACATATAAAAATAGGAAACCAGATGTAATTAATTATTTATTTAAAGGTGTGTGTTTTGTTTAAGTGTGTCTGAGCATGTCTGCATGGCATGGTGAGGTGTTCAGCACTGCTTATGGGTAGCTCATATGTGAAGGTATACCAGATTTCTTAATATTCACATAGTTGAGTGGGTAAAGTTATGGCCTCATGTGCAGTAGGTCTAGGGTTTGAATACATGGAAGGGAGAATATATATTTAATTTTGATATACATATTATGCAAACTATTTTAAAATATGGCCCCACTGCACTCTGCTAAGCTCTGCTCAACTGTACTTAGACCTGCTACGCACCACATAAACATGGTAACAGCTGCCAATGTTTTGCAATGCTTGGCACTGCTTGGCTGGTTTGCCCACTGCTAAGCTCTGCTAAGACTACAGTTATGTGAGTTTTCACATTTCTCGTTTGTGTGGTGCTAAGCAATGTGGCACTTTTTTGAGTGTTGCTGAATGACATACAAGGCCAGGAAAACAGCCTATTTTAAGCCCAATAGGTGGTAATACAGCAGAATACATCAGCGTCTATCAACTAGCAGTATACTATGGTTGGCGGTGGTGAAGTTACATGCTTTTGGGCCCAACATTGGGGCATTCTGGAGTCCAGGGTCATGGTTGGGCTCCTTGTGCAAAACCATGATGACAGGCTGCTGCAGGGCAGTTTGCAGGACTCAGAGTATAAGGTGGAGGCCTGGGACTGACTGGCTCAACAGTGTCACTGGTATCTCCCCACAGGTGAGCAGTGTTGTCACCACCATGATGACCTGAAAAAATCGAAGAGGGGACTCTTGGAAACATAGATCCAAGAAGTGAGGGCAGGGTATGCCCCACAAGTATGTAAGTACTTTTTACTCTGTTTTACCAATATGTACGCTGATGGTCTGCAAAACTGATATGTATGATAGTGTGTCTCTGTCCCAGCAGTTGGAGCTGAGAAGGCTCATAGTGTCAAGTCACATGCTGGGTGCTTGACCAGGTTGAGTGGTGTGCATGGTGAGTATGGGTCTATTATGCTAACTGTAGTGAAATAAGCAAGAAAGAGCAAAGCATCAACTGCAATAAAGTATATACAGTAAAGTTTTAGTGCAATAAATGTGGACTTATCACTGTAGTGCAACAAATGAATAATGCCAACTGTAGTGACATAAAACATGAAACAATACCAATAACTGCATTAAAGTATATACAATAAAGTTTGTAGTGCAATAAATATGAAATTAGAACTGTAATGCAATAACTGAATAATGCCATCTCTAGTTCAATAAAACATGAAACAATACCAATAACACCAAGAAAAATGGTGTACATCATGATTGGGTTGTCCTAACCATTCTAGTAGAGCTGTATGCATTGAGGCTGTAAGGTAAGGAGCTGCAGTCAAGTTTAACAATGTAATAGCTGTAGAATGCAAATCTAATGGTTGCAAATTGTATTGGTTAACTCATATATTACTGTTCAAGGCTTCTTCTAAGCCAATATTGGTCACATAATGCTCTGTCATCCACAGGCATCAGCTAATAAAAGTATATGGCTGAGGTAGCTCACTCCCTGAGCTGATATTGTTTGTTGACTTAACAGATAAGATACTGAAATATAGCTTACCTATCTGCGTTATGCTTGTATTTCATGCATGTGCATTCTACAGTCACTGCAGTCTAGTATAATACTGTAGTAATACTACCAGGTCATATTTTAGTTCCAGGTGAGCTCTAGACAAATATCAGTCAGTCAGTAATTAGCAGTGACTCAGCAGCTCAGTTTGTTAAATGCTCTGTATATAGTACATTTTGTCACACATACAGTCCAGGGTTTGAATCCAATGGTATGTACCAGTAAATATTACAGTCACAGTCATGTAATGCTCATAATTTCTCTCTCCACAGGAACTACAGGTAAATGAGTGAGGTAGTCCATATTTGGTGTAGATAATTGTATATTTAGATGTCACAGACTGTTAAAATTGTTAGCAAGAATGTGTTCATCAGCAATGTTCAGTCAGAAGTAAAATGTGCAATCCTGGCTGTATGCCTGGAGTTTCTGTTAAAAGTTGCCGCAGTCAAGTAATACTTTCTATGCAGATGCCCCCTGCAGTTATTGCTATTGGGTTCTATTCTCATGTCTGCCAACCAAGGCATGACAGCTGTTTAGTGTCTGTATTCTATACATAGATGTCTCTCAAATGTCACAATTTCACTTTATGTGATTAATAGTGCATAATCCATCTGTCAGAGGATTACCAAGAAATGATTACCTAGATTGCAAAGTATCACCAAATCAGCCCACAGAACACTTTGGTAGTTATATAGGTCCACCAGATGTGCAAGTGTTCTGTGTAGTTGTGTACTCACAGTTGTTACTCCTTGGCCCGTAGTGTCCTATGCAAATGACTTGAGAGGTATGTACATGCTACATCAGCTATAGGAGACTTGTAGTCACTGTACACATAAAGGAAATAGAGACCTGTAGAGTAGATAGTACTACTGTTGTCAAGGAAATTACCTGCAGTCTTACTAATGGTCAGTTTTTCTCTCTCTCCCCACCTCTTATCTTCATTTATTCTTATTGTTATTCATTGGTTATGGTTTACTCTTATATGTTGTTACATTAACAGTATTTTGGGACATGTGTTTTATTATTGTTATGTATTATAATGGTTGCATATTAACATAGCTTGTTAAATTACCAATTTTGTTGGCATTATGCTGTAACTGCTACTGGCATGCTGTTATACTGACTCTTTCTGTTGTTTATTGTTGTGTTTCACATAATATGCATGGAGATATAATTGGGTTATTTCCACTGTTCTGCCATGCTGTTAGCATGTCAGGGTAGGCCAGTTCCAGCTGATCTGCCTATCCTGCCTCAACTGGCCATGGCACTGGGTCCTAGCACATCTGGTACCCAGACTGGTGGTTTCCCTTCTGCTGCCCCTGCAACACCTGCAGTGTCAGGTGGGACTGCCTCAAGGGACAGAGCCTGGCCTCCCCCGGGAGGTGGTGGACAGGCCATTGTTACCCAGGATCAACTGCCGGTCTTGGTGTGCAGGCTTGTTCATCAGAGATATCAACTCTTCCTGCACAGGGTTGAGGGCATGCTGGCCGAACTGGTGGGACAGACTTGCCCTGATGCCCAGCCTCCAGCATAGCCATTTCTGGGGTAGTGAAAGAGTAGTGTCAACAGTCCCATGGGTGGTGACATGATTTATACTGCTGCCATCTGGAGACACGTGTGACTTGGATTCCACAACATCCTCCCCATCCAAGGTGTTCACCCACCTCATGTGTCACACAGCACCCCTGTCTGCTGTCTTGTCTGTCTGTGAATATATCCTCTGCTACCCAACTTACCTCCCCACATGTACCTATGTCTATTCCCCAACATTCCACTCTCACCTTAAAAAAAATGGGCACCTGTCCCCAACAAAATATCACCCCATACATAGCTCTCTGTTTCACACACATGTCCACTAGACAAGCAATGTGGTCCAATTGGTTTGACAACACAGTTATGTTGTTCTCACACCTCTCTCTGGTGTTTGAGAGTCAAGATTCACCCACAAAATCAGTCAAAGTGCACAGCTGTTGATGTAAAAGAAATGGATAACTATGGTTCTTTCCTACATCCTTCCTGCAAATCCCTACCTGCCTTTCACTATGTTTTCCACCTGCTTGCCCTCATTTCATTACATTCCTATGACCCCCTTTTTTCTTTTCTTTATATTCTACTTTGCTTAGCTGAGCTTAAATGGAGCTTTAATGATTAAATAAGTTAATTACATTGTCAGACGCATGTACAAAATAAACACTACTGCCATGTTTTGAACCCAAGTTCCTCACACCTACATTACACTGAATTAACCCACCACACCATGCCGATCTTAATTAAAGCAGGTGTTTCCAACCAAACATACTGATTGCCACTTGCAGTCATTGGGCGTGTCTCAGCAGAGCTTCACTCCATGCTGCCCTGTGCAAACTGGAATAAAGTTTAATGGGAAAATGGGAAGTCTGTTGCAATAATGCACCACTAGACAGCCACTGACATAATAATGGATGTAAGTGAGGCCTGTGATAGCAGGTAAATGTGCCCTTTATCAGCAACATGTTGAAACACACCTGCTAAGGCATCAATGGCAAAGTACACGTTCAACTGGGACACTGTTGCAGAAATACAGCCATAGAAAGCCATGCGCATACTGATGGATGCAGACAATGTGTGTCACAGCCAGTAT
Source organism: Protopterus annectens (assembly GCF_019279795.1). Classification (NCBI taxonomy): domain Eukaryota; kingdom Metazoa; phylum Chordata; order Ceratodontiformes; family Protopteridae; genus Protopterus; species Protopterus annectens. Next base: position 106,275,789 of record NC_056741.1, read on the forward strand.
GTTGGAAATATACCTTGCAAATACACCTGCTGCAGCAGTGACTACACACAGTCCTGGGTTCAAATCCAGTTTTGTGTTGCAGTTCAAGAACATTATTATGAAGACAGAAATTAATAACTGAGTCATACAATCTTTATCCGCACAGCTTACTGCTAATTAATGAACTGCTATCCAGTTTTGCAAGTCAAAGGCCTGCAGGTAGGGACATACTGCACATATCCGTATAGCCTAACTATATGTCACCTACTACTCTGTTATTGGCACTGTTGCAAAACAGGCATAGCTTAATCACATGCCTTGATTGGACTATAAAGGGTACTTTTTACACTGGCTCTGCTGTAATTACAGGGATGACACAGCTGCCACAGTTACATGTACAGCTTGTTGTCCTCCAAAGTGTTCATATTCTTCCCATGTGTTCTAGGCTGCAGCAGCAGCTGCAGCCTGTAGCACACACAACTGTGTGTAAAGGTAGCTGCTACAGACCTACCATATCTCCCAACTGCCTAGAACAAGGAATCTGGACACAGCCATACATATTGGGGATTAAAGGCCCAGAGATAGGGACATGTTTAACAGTTTGCTCCTACAATGACAGTAAGTTGATAGAATAACAGGTATTGCATTAGCAGGCATATTTTCATGGGTATGAAGTCTGACACTCAAATGTCTGTCTTTCATTACTGACCTCAACCCACAATGTGTGCCAATGAACTGCCAAATGACCACAATATCATGGGACTATGACCACACATATCAGGTAAAACTGTGGACATACTGCATAAATCTCTACAGTTGACAGTTATGGTACCTACCCCTCTGTGATGCTGTAATCTCAACACCTCAGTAATGTCCATGTTAACAACTAAGAAAGGAGCCTAGGTCTACATGAAGGCCTTACATATTGCAGTGTGGTAGCATGTCATTGGCTAATGATAGTGCAATTCAGCTGTTTTTGTTGCAATAAGCAAATATGATCCACAGATTGGTACAGTGGCAGTTACCTGCTAATGAGCAGTACCTTAAAAAGGCAGCCAACTGGTTATGCGGAACAGGACTGTATGAGACTTCACTCACACAGAAAACATATTTTCAAAAGATTATCAGAAGCAAAGTTCAACAAAAGAATAAAGCATTCCATCAGGTATGTAATATATTTCTCCATATAACAGGATGCAGATGGAAGAATGGAGGTATGAGGAATAGGGATTACAGCAGTAAGTCTGTCTTAGATCTATGGTGACAGCATGTCATTGATACTCTGCTTTCTTACAACTTACAGGCATGCCTCGCATATGTCCCTGATTTTCACTCACATCTTAGCTCTGTCTCTGTTAATCCCTCCTTCAATGGTTGGCTTTTGTAGGAAAGCTAGTGGATTACATGTAATACATAGTAACAATACATAAGGGTGTATACTCCCATAATATAAAACAATGTACTGTAAGACACCTCTTCTCATTCTGTCAATGTCTCACATAAATAGTTCTAACATTTTAACAGTGTCCCTGAATGTCCCTGATGTACTCTGGTAAAGTCCCTGATTCTGTTGACATGTGTTCCTGTCTGGTTGACAGCTATGCTTAACATACCTGTCAACCTAGAACATAAAAAATTGGTGTGAGAGAGTGGCGCAAAGCACAAATAACAGAAAAAAAACACTCTGCAGCCAATATCTAACTGACGTTACCGAAGTGAAAAATGTTTTAATAAACACAAAGCCACATCACAAACAGTAAGCTCTAGGTCAGCTGTCAGCTTCATCAGAACAGATTAAAAACTTGTAAACCAGCCCTTTTATATTACAAGCTGATTGTTAACAACAGTAGCTCTTGAATAAAGTGACAATGTTTCAAAGAATAAAATTGTTTTAAAACCTCAAAACTCTATAAAAATCCCATAGTAGACACAAAACATAAAATATTATACACACAAAAAAATATATATCATACATATAAAAATATATATAAAATATATATATATATATATATATATATATATATATATATATATATATATAACAAACCTTGGAAAACTATATATATGTGTTGCTTTAAAGAAACCTAAAGGGTTGAAAAATGGGGTTAAAGTTTAGATGCCCGATACCTAAGTTCGGGCTTAATACTAATATGATCATTAATTCCGGGTGCTACATTTTTCAACCCTTTAGGTTTCTTTAAAGCAACACATATATATAGTTTTCCAAGGTTTGTTTATATATATATATATATATTTTATATATATTTTTATATGTATAATATATATGTTTTTGTATGTATAATATTTTATGTTTTGTGTCTACTATGGGATTTTTTATAGAGTTTTTGGAGGTTTTAAAACAATTTTATTCTTTTAGAATAACATTGTCACTTTAATTTCAAAAGCTGCTGTTGTTAATGACAATCAGCTTGTAAGTATAAAAGGGCTGGTTTACAAGTTTTTAATTGTTCTGATGAAGTCTATTGACGAAAGCGCTTGACCTAGGAGTACTGTTTGTGGATTTGTGGCTTTGTGTGTTTTATTAAAACATTTTTTCACTTCATTTGGCGTGGTTGTAGGATATTGGCTGCAGAGTGTTTTTTTTCTGTTATACCTGTCAACCTCTTACAGCAAGAAATCAGGACATACTTAATGGGGGGACAAAGGCCCAAAGCTAGCGACACAGTTTAAATATTGCCCATACAAATTAAGAAAGTGAATAGAATAACAGATATTACAATAGTATAACTGTGTTCTGAAGTGCATGACGTCTGAAACTCAGATGTCTGTCTTTATTCTCTGACAACAGCCATCAATGATTGACCAAGCATTTGCCAGAAATCCATACTTTTGTGTGAAAATGACCAAAACTATGAGGCAAACATCTCGACATTCTGCAAACATCTGTATAGCTGAGAGGTATGATGCCTACAGGGAACATATACTACAGCAGGTTTGCATTGTGTTCTGTCATTATGACACACTGGTGTTGGTGGACTGTCCCCATAAAGTGGATGTAATAGCACACTGCTATTTGTCTGGCAGTGGCTGTATGACATATTAGTGGGAGTTAGCCCATAGGGAACACACCACAGTAAACTGCAGTGATGGGTGTAGGAACATACAGCATAATCTGTCACTGCACACAGGGACAAACCCCAGTGTTGCTACTATCGTGGTGGTATCCACACACGTAGTATGTTGCCAGACCGTGGGGTAGGACATGTGAGGGAGCAGTGGATAGTGCAGGCAATTATGGGTGTACTGGATCTGTACATAGTGGATGTCCATATATCTGGTCCTGTAATGTGTTCCCCTTTTGTTGTCTTTCAGGAACCATGTAGCACAGAAAACATGCCCCCTTCTCAGATGCAGAGAATGACATAATAGTGGATGGACTGAGACAGCACCATCTGATCTTGTTGTCTGGGGGAGGCATAATCAGGAATAGTGGGTAGCATTGTGGGCAGACCTTGTGCTGGATGTCAATCAGATTGGCCAATAGGATAGGACCCATGAGCATGTCCAGGGCCACAGACATGCTGAATGCTGCATGACGAAGGGCAGCTAATATTGCCAGGGATGGTGCTGCCACCGGTGGAGGACCTGTGATGGAACAACCCCTATCGGCCACAGAGGAATTCTTAATGAACCTAGGAACACACAGCAGCTCCCAGGCATACATCACACCATACATCATGGAGGTGGGTATCACAGTAGCTACTGTACATGTAGATATATGCACATATTACCTTGTAGTACTGCAACATTTGGTGGTGCTGACAGCTTTTCATAGGTCTGTCAGGTATGGTCCAAATCTGTGGTTTTGTACCTGGTAAGTGTAATACTGTTGTTTATGGATCATATGTACCCTATGAAATTTACAGGCTGCCATATTGCCCTATGTACAAATGTTGTGTTTAGCCAGAGTAGAATATTTGTATGCTCCATTCTGGAACAGTTAACTATGGTTCCTAGACTGAGTAATCAGAGGTGTGTATTTGAATGACCATCAACAAGTTTGCACTTATAGTTATGATCAGTTACACAGCCTGATATACATGAGGCAATAACTCAAAGATGCCTGTTTAAACACAAAAAGGAGATGGTACATACCTGAAGCAGTGACACTAGTACTGACATATCATTCCTAAGATAGGTGTACTGGGTTATATGTGTAGTTCTAGCACATATAGTGTCATATTGCATACCTTACAGGCAGAATGTACCAGCAACATTAACTGGATGAGGCTGAAGTGCATGTTATAAAGGGCTAAGTGTAGGAGCATGCCCAGTGGGACTGTCAGTACTTACAAAGGGACTCCAGGCCAGAGCTACTTGAACTCAGGTCCATGATTTTGTGGGCTGCAAACATTGCCTGCTGCACCTGTTTCTGCAGTACAGCACTTCTCTGAAATTGTCCGAGGCATTCAGCTGCTGGGTGCTGTCCTTAATATGTGACAGGGGTGCATAATGTAACACCACTCATAGGGTGACAGCCTGCATACCTCTCACTGTACATGTCTTTGCAGAATGTCCAGCATTTCACCCCATATGTCTGGTTTGTTCCTCATACATTTGTGGTGTTCCAGTAAAAGATTATATAATGCAGTCACAGAATTGTACTATCTACTGACACATTTAAGTGACAGCCAACAGCTATTCTGTTCTGTTGCAACCTGCTGTTATACTAGTCACCTTCTAGTTTTATCAGAGCATGTGTAATGTCTGTCTGTAGTTTTGGCCCTTTGTCCCCTCATTCTCTCTGACTTTGTCCAGCTTTCTTGCAGTAACAGATTGAGGGGTATGGCAGTCTGTGGGAATACCACCATATGAGTACCTCACATGCAAAAAATGTGGATGCTGCCAGATCAAACCATCAACACCATTGCCCATGCTAACATCCCTAGACCAGTAAGACACACCAGATGCCAGATAGAGAGTTGTTATTCCTCACACAATCAACAGCATACAGACATACATTGTCACCCATGCATTACGTGAGACATACACAGTGTGGCCAGGTTCTATGTCACAGCCCTGGAATTAGCTAGTCTGCTGATATATCATTTCAGACTTACTATTACATCAGTTGTATGGGAACAATGATGTGTTGGAGGTGGGGGACAACCAGCCCATGCTCTGCTGGCATAGACAGTTTTGCGACTGTCCTCTGACCCCACTGTTTGCCATTGAATAATGTAGTGGATTTTGCAGCCATGTAGCCTAGTGCATATTATGGAGCACATACAATTGAACAGATACCTATTGTCCCAAGTGGCTGTTAGATCTCTCCAGGTAGCCCAGTAGCCCACTATATTCCCTTGCATACATGTGGCAGGTCCATACATATGCTAGCATATTATAGTACCCCTTACAAGTGGTCTATAGGTGAGTGACTTACCTTGCAAATGCAGCAATTGACACACATGTAGTTTTGGGATGACTCTGTCTGATGCATGCAGTACATAGCCAATACTTGGTTATTTACAGGTTGTGTGGGCTGGCTGGCATCATTTTTACTATATGTATGCAAGCCGGAGTGAGGTGTCAGTCCCTAGGGCCCTAGGTTGTCAGTGCATGTGCTATGTGTTGTCTCTTGGCCAAGGCCAGGGCATACTGGGCACACTTATGTCTGCCTACAGGGACATCCTCAGGGGTTTCCTCCTCTGAGTCCTCATGTGGGTGTGGCTGTGGGGACTTAGGCACTGTTGTGGGGCTGTGTAGTCCTTCCCTTTGCTGATCCTACTGCAGCTGTTTCCACAGGATTATATTGTGTAGCATGGCACATGCTGTGAACATCTATGCACATGTGGCTGGAGAGTACTGCAGGGCTCCACCAGATATATCGAGGCACTGGAACCATGACTTCAGCAGCCCAAACACAACCTCTTTTTTCACCTCTAACTTTACTTACCTTACATTCTAAGCTTTCTTACCGATTGTTCTTCATAGGCTTCCTCCTTCTCTTGTCTCTACCCACTCTGTTCACCCTGTGGGCTCACTCCGCTCCCCTACCCTACCCCCAATTCTCACCCACCACCAGAGGTCCTAGACTTATACCTCCTAACCATACCCCCTTACCCATACTACCAATCAGAGGTTCCCAATTCTTTAGCTAATTGTATTACACCCTTCCACCACTTAATTATCTTCTTCTATTCATCCCACTACTTAAAGTAATTAATCTTATCTATTATCTAGCTGCTTGTATCTCTTCTGTCCTATTACACTTATATTACCCTGAAACTACATAGCAGTATGCCCATAACAATGAACTCTACTAAAACTAAGTTATTACTCATTATTACACTTACATCTATCCTAACCTCAGCCTATCTCCTAACCTACTTTGAAAACCTTATGTATTTTCAGTGTCATCATCCTCCTAAACAAGCATCCACTCTAACTCCTATTATCTCCCATAATCATATAAATATAACTTCTATACCTAGCTACATACTATCCAAATATCACATACTGGCCCTCATTAAATACAATAATCTTACAGCCAGGAAAGTTTGATATCTAATTAGCTACACACATAATCCCGTACTTAGATTTAAAAAAATCCTTAAAAGATGGAGACATCCATCCTAATCCTGGCCCAACCAATGTCTCAACAACTGAATCCTTTCATCTCAACTCCTTTACCCCACTCACCACCAAGAAACCCCTAACTCACTCCTGAGAGCCCATCTCAATATCCGCAGCGTAAACAATAAAATTCCCCATCTTCACTCTCCTAGATGTTCACTCATTCGATATACTATATTTGACAGAAACTTGGTTAAAACCTAGAACTTAAGACAATGAAATTATCCCACCAGGTTACAATATACTGAGACAAGACCAAAAAAAGTGTAAGGGAGGGGGA
>NC_056741.1:106287644-106292233 GCF_019279795.1 Protopterus annectens
CAGGACTGCCTGTCTGCTTGCCCACTCTACAGCCCTCATTTGAAAGCAATTCACCTGCTTATGAGGTGATTTGCATGCCATGGATACTTCCATGCCAGCTCTGTTTACTGGATCCCAAATCTGCTTACTTTCATGCGAGCAGTGTGCCACAATGCCTACATGGAAAATAAATTCCATGTAGGCTTTATTAAATCCCCACCCCTGGTCTTTTCAACAACACAAGTTGTTCATAGAAAAGATTACTTATCAAACAATTAAAAAAAAATTAAAAAAATAAATGATATAATACAGAGAATTTTGGGACTACTGTAATAAATAAATAATCAAATGCCAAATGACAATGACAAGAAATGAATATTTTTCTTCACAAAGCAAACATTTCTTTCATTACAATGGAAACTGTTCACATAGAAATTTATCCATAGGTCCTTTATAACGCCACATAGAATTGAAATAATTTCTAAATAAAATATAGGACACTGGAGATGTAAAAGGAACTTGAGAGCAGATTGGAAGCATATGTTTCATGACTGTCATTTGCTTAAACTATTTTGGGATAAAAAAACAAAACCACTGCACCAGATAAAGTCCAGACCAGACTCCAAAAATATAGTGCAAGAAATCCAAGCAGGCAAAGGACACCCACAGCATAAAACCAAACTATTTAGAAAAAACATGTAAGCGCTTCTGCATAGTACTCCTACGCTTCAGCAGACATAACATTCTATCACAGACCTAAACATTATAAACACTGTTAAACAAATCACTGCTAGCAACCTTTTTCCCTCCAATTAAATAATTAGTGGAAACCAAGTGATTTTAAGTAACCTAACAAATTAGCAAAATAAGTACATTTTTAGTATGTTCCAACCACAACTTATATAATAGATTTCAGATATAATAAATAAGGCATATATTGCAGATATCTAAACAGTATAATATGCATTATATATAAACCATCTCATCATGCTGTTGCAAATATACTAATGTTTTGGAAAATTTAATGCAGAACTGTGTCAACAAAGGCTGAAACAGTCCTGCCATCCATAAGGTGTATACTTAGTTAACTATGTGGATGGCAGGACTGTTTCAGCCTTTGTTGATACAGTTTTGCATTAAACTTTCCAGAACATCAGTATATTTGCAACAGCATACTATACTGTTTAGATATCTGCAATATATTCCTTATTTATTATATCTGAAATCTATTATACAAGTTGTGGTTGGAACATACTAAAAATGTACTTATTTTGCTAAAGTGTTAGGTTACTTTAAATCACTTGGTTTTCACTAATTATTTAATTGGAGGGAAAAAGGTTTCTAGCAGTGATTGGTTTAACAGTGTTTAAAATGTTTAGGTTTCTGACAGAATTTTATGTCTGATGAAATGTAGGACTACTAAGTGAAAGCGCTTACATGTTTTTTACTAAATAAATTGTTTAGATTTATGCCATGCATGTCCTTTGCCTGCTAAGATTTCTTGCACTATTTTGGGATAAAGTTAATGTTTTCTTAAATATAGTTTTTAATGATAATTTACATTTATCAATATCTTTGATTTTGTTTAATGCTCCCATACCCCAATGTATTGCTAGAACAAAATGTTCAGCATTATGGACACTACTGGCTATAGCACACACAAAATCATTACTACAAACTGGAAAAGTGAGACTTCACCCACATTTAAAGAATAAAGAAACATTGTATTGAATGTATCACAAATGGAAATGAGAACCAATAGAATGAGGACAGAAAGAACCACATTTTATTACAACTCATGGAAGAAAGTGAATGAAATAATGGAGAGAGATGACTGTAGTACCTAATGGAATAAAGTTTTAAATGTAAGAATGTGGAACATCTTTAAACATAGACACCTTTGTAAATAGTTTGTTTGTTTAGATTTTATAGTTGTTGACTATATCAAGTTGTTAGTCTGTGTAACTTATGTTTTATATTGCAAAGTTATGAAATTACATTCATTTTGTAAAATCAACAAAAAGCAAAAAAAGAAAGCCACTAAGTAAGCATTTCCATCAAGATGTTATCATCTGGTTGAATGTTACTTGTCAGGAGTGCTGCTGAACTGCTTACATTTCATTGCCCATAGGTTGTCTTTCTAAACTTTGTCTTCTTGTTCTTTCGGCTGCTCCCGTTAGGGGTCACCACAGCAGATCAACTGTTTCCATTTCTTCGTGTCCTCTGCATCTTGCTCTGTCACACCAACCACCTGCATGTCCTCTCTCACCACATCCATAAATCTTATCTTAGGCCTTCCTCTTTTCCTGTTACCTGGCAGCTTCATCCTTAGCATCTTTTTCCCAATATACTCTGCATCCCTCCTCAGCACATGTCCAAACCAACATAATCTTGCCTCTCTGGCTTTGTCTCCAAACCTTCCAACCTGGGCTGACCCTCTAATATATGTATTCCTAATCCTGTCCATCCTCATCACACCCAGTGCAAATCTTAACATCTTCAATTCTACCACGTCAAGCTCTGACTCCTGCCTTTTTGTCAATGCCACTGTCTCCAACCCATATAACAGAGCTGGTCTCACTACCCTCATGTAGACCTTCCCATTCACTCTTACTGGTACTCGTCTGTCACAAATCACTCCTGACACTCTTCTCCACCCACTCCATCATGCCTGTACTCTCTTCTTCACCTCTCTTCCACACTCACCATTACTCTGAACTGTTGATCCCAAGTACTTAAACTCATCCACCTTTGCCAACTCTACTCCTTGCATCCTCACCATTCCTCTATCCTCCCTCTCATTCACACACACATATTCTGTCTTAGGGCTGCTGACCTTCATTCCTCTTCTCTCTAGAGTATATCTCCACCTCTCCAGGGTCTCCTCCACCTGTTCCCTACTCTCACTACAGATGACAATGTTATCTGCAAACATCATAGTCCATGGGGACTCCTGTCTGAGCTTGTCTGTCAGCCTGTTCATCACCATTGCAAATAAGAAAGGGCTCAGAGCTAATCCTTGATGTAATCCCACCTCCACCTTAAATGCATCTATCACTCCCACCACAGACCTCACCACTGTCACACTACCCTCGTACATATCCTGTGACCCTCTTACATACTTCTCTGACAATCCCGACTTCCTCATGCAATACCACAACTCCTCTCTAGGCACCCTGTCATATGCTTTCTATAAATCCACAAAGACACAATGCAACTCCTTGTGACCTTCTCTGTACTTCTCCATCAACACTCTAAGAGCAAACATCACATCTGTAGTGCTCTTTCCTGGCATGAAACCATACTGCTGATCACTAATCATCACCTCCCTTCTTAACCTAGCTTCCACTACTCTTTCACATAACTTCATGCTGTGACTGATCAGTTTAATCCCTCTGTAGTTACAATAGCTCTGCACATTACCCTTATTCTTAAAAATCGGTACCAAAACACTTTTTCTCCATTCCTCAGGCATCCTCTCACTTTCCAAGATTTCATTAAACAATCTAGTTAAAAACTCCATTGCCATTTCACCTAAACACCTCCATGCTTCCACAGGTATGTCATCTGGACCAACAGCCTTTCCGTTCTTCATCCTCTTCATAGCTATCCTTACTTCCTCCTTACTAATCCACTGCACTTCATGATTCACTAGCTGCACATCATCCAACCTTCTCTCATTCTCTTCATTCATCAACCCCTCAAAGTACTCTTTCCATCTGCTCAACACACTCTCCTCACTTGTGAGTACATTTTCCTCATTATCCTTTATCACCCTTACCTGCTGCACATCTTTACTAGCTCGGTCCCTCTGTCTAGCCAATCGGTACAGGTCCTTTCCCCCCTCCTTTGTGTCCAATCTTTTATACAACTCCTCATACGCCTTATCATTAGCCTCCGCCACTTCTCTCTTTGCAATGCACCTCATCTCCTTATACTCTTGTCTACTTTCTTCATCTCTTTGACAATCCCACTTCTTCTTCACCAACCTCTTGGCTAAACTTTGCACTAGTTCCATATTTTAGAAGATCGTATAAGGTACTCTTCTCTTAAAAAAACATATAAGTTAGATAGTAGCATATATCTGTCTTTGACAAATAACCCTGCTTACAGATTCATTATATATTGATAGGATGTATATTACTATTTGATTTTTTTTCTTTGGCCTGCTTTCACTTTGCATGCAGATACTGTTTGATTTTGCTAATGCAGGTAATTGTCCATTAATGTCAGGATAAATATATGTTGAAGTTTCTGTATAGAGTTATGGCACTTCTTTCTAACAATTGCACTCACATGCTGCTGCATTTCTTTCTCAAGCATAGTTATTTGAAAAAAAATAAATCCTGTGCAGTTACTACAGGACATACCTCTTAACTTGCAGACATTGACAAATAGGAAAAAAGGCACTTGAAAAGTAGGAGCATCTAGCTAAAAATCTGGACATCTAATTAGCATAAATGTTGAATATCAAATAGCAACAATTATTCCCATTTCCAGTAGGAATATAAGGTACTACTCAAAACATATTGGGCAGGATTGACGAAGGCTTGCATGGAGTCTAAGAGTAGTGTAAGACTCCATGCAGCCTTCGCGATCCAGGAACAGCC
>NC_056741.1:106936179-107026179 GCF_019279795.1 Protopterus annectens
TGGAGCCATTTAGGGGTGAGAGGGGTGAAGTTGGCACTGAATCGATCTGCCAGGATATTGGCAATATCCTTTGGATCAGTATATTTAATGCCATTCTGTTTTAGCTCAGAGCAGATCTGAGCATTGCCATTTAGATTCTTGACATAGTTATAGAATGCTTTGTGGTTGTCTTTGGAATCTTTGGCAATTTTATTTTCGTAACTAGCTTTGGAGGATTTTATGAGGCATCTCAGTTTCTTACTGAGGCTAGTAAGGGAGTTTTTTGCATCCTGGGATTTTCCTCTTTTCTGCAAAAGTTTCTTCCTTTTGTTGTAAAGTTTGTTTATGGCAGGGGACCACCAGATTGGCTTCCTTTTTTTTGGATGAGAGCATTTTGGTTCTATTTGGGATGGCACGATTCATGCATGAGTGGATGTGCTCGTACAGTGCCTTAGTGTAGGATTCAGCAGTTGTAGTGAGTATGAATGGGGTCGATATCATTATACTACATATAGACAGACACAGGTTGCCAGTACTGACATGCATGGGTGCATTGCTTCACAGGTGTGTAGTGGTTGACTGTGCCAGAAGGCTGTACAAGGCTAGGTAAAGGGTATACCTTGGCATCAGGTCACATGACAATGGTCTGCAGTGTGGTTCAGGTGTGTAGTGTCTGGATTGGCCCACTCAGGTGGATATTGTATTCATCATCCAGTCATCTGGGTTACTATTGTGGGTGGCCAGTGCTGTGCAATGCTTGCCATGTATGTGTTCTATAGTCCATGACATGGACGGTGTCTGGGATGTGCATATGTCCCACATGCATGCTCTGTGACATGTGGAAGTGTACCTGGGGTGTCTGGGGCATGTTGTGTTCACAGATTGTTATCATCAGATGTGCCATTCCTGGCCTCATGTGGTGGAAACTGGCAATGGACACCATGTTGACCCTGCACCTACATTGATAGCATGATACAAGTACTCCCTGGTATCAGTGGCATCTGTCCATACAGGGCATGTGTTTAAAGCATGGTATGTCCTTTGTGGGTTACATTTGATGGCACTACAGTTGTTGCAGGCATCCAGTGGGGAACATAGTGAATTAGCACTGTCTGCAATTATGTGCCTATTGCAGTGATGGGACAGGGTACCATGCCCTCTGTAGTCCACTGCAATCAAACCATGGTTACTATCTGTGGGCAATGTGCAGGGAACTACCAACAAAGTGGCTGTTGCCTAGTCGAGTGTGTTTGTGTATGAGACATAGGCTGAGAGTGTTCTCTGGGTAATACAAAAGTTGCCTAAATTGTTTGCGAGGCCTTGATGTCACATGTAGGGGTATGGATTTTCAACCCCAGTCTCTCTGCTGTTTGACATCTGTTATCCTTGTAAGGTGGCCATTGTGACATTTAACAGGCCCGCCATATAAGAAATTTGCAGAACCCACTCCCAAATGAGTCCAGTTGTTACACACTCACAGCCACCTCCACTCAGGGCATGAATGACAAACACAGACACAGCACCACAAACACACACACACACACACACACACACACACACACACACACACACACACACACACACACACACACACACTGAGTCTTACAGTTGCCATGTATGGGATTAGAATTCCTACCTAACTAGTACATGACACTACAGCATTATGCAGTTATAGCACGCACCTCAGATATTACTGGGCTATTCCTTCCCCGAAGGTATATTTTAAAGTGAATGACATCAGCAGGCTTGCCACAGAAGGGCAGTGGAGGTTATAGTAAATGTGAATGGCCTCAAAAGCATTGCTCCCTACACAGACAAACAAACATCCACACTTGCCATGTCTGGGAATAGAGCCCCTACCAAATTAGTATATCACACTACAGCATTATGCTGTTATAGGACACACCATGGAGATTACTGGGCTACTTTTTCCCCAAAGATGTATTTCAAAGTGAATGACTTCAGCAATCTTGCCAAGGTTGGGCAATGGAAAGTGTAGTTCACAGGTTCATAGGGTCATATGTTGATACTAGGGTGTTGGCCCTAGGGCCTATACATGCTTAGACTTGACAATTCTCTGGCTTGACTACCCGCAATATATATACTTCCCTGCACCCCTGTCTAGCAGGGCAGCTGACATGATCCCCAGGGTAAATGTCCTATCTCCCATCCAGTCGTCCAGGTTCCTTTTGAAGAGGGCCAAAGAGGCACTCTGCTTGACATGTATGGGCAGTTTATTCCAGAGTCTGGGGAGTCATTTGGTCAGCAAGACATCCCTCCTGCTTGTACTGTTCATTGTGATGATGAGGTTTGAATCCCTGAAGCATGTGGCTGTGAAGGTCTGGAATTCTCTAGGTGTAGCATGTCCAACAGCTGTGGGTTTGACATGGCATGTTATGTTAAGCAGAGATCACCTCTGAGAACACAATATGTGACAGAATATAGCTGGGTGATTTTCAGACGGTCAGCATATGGCATCCGGTTTAGGCCTGTGGTCATTTCATGAGGTATGTCTGCAACCTCTCTACTTGTTGCAGACGTCTTGTGAGGTACATACGTAACAGGCCATTGTAGTCTGTACTGGGTTTACTGAGAGATGCTTACAATGTGGCAATGGGCTCCTTTTCCTGGATGTAAAGCCCTTAGTGGGAGGTGTGCCACATAGGTGGATTTCCTGACAGTTATGATGATGTGATTATCAAAGGTGAAACCACTGTCCACCTGTGTCCCTAAGTTTGTTATCACACTTTAGGTGTTTAGTGTACTGCCACCTATGTGGTACTTCACAGGTACATGTCCCTTCCCAATGCAGATAACTATATATTTCTTGGCATTGATCTTGCTCATAGCTCAGACATGAAGCATGTTTTTCTGTAAGGCCCTTCTGTAGAATATCCACATCATGTATGGATTTAATATTGGCTCCCTGGCTCCCAGTGTGCAGTCATCTGCGACCTTTGTTTGCCATTGTCCCTTACTGTTGGACTGCACTTCAGACCAGTAGATGCCGAACAAGGGCTGTGCCAGGACTGAACCCTAAGGTACTCTAACTGTCACTTGTCTGGGGCTCAGGTTGGTGTCACCTACATTTAGAGTATGGGTTGTGTCAGTACAGCAGTTGGCAGCCCATCAGGTGACATTGAGATTAATGGCCAGCTTGATACATTTCTCTATGATTCCAGACTGGGGGATGGTGTTGAAGGGCTTGGCGAGGTCCAGATAGGCTGTGTGAACCACCTTACCCTTGTCCACGGCTCTGGAGATGGAGTCACAGTTGTCATTCAGTTTGAGGTGACATGATTGGCCCTTCACAAACCAAACCTGGTTAGGGTCCAGTGTTTGCAGGTTGCCGATGCCTTTGTTTTAATTTCCATGATAATGCATTCCATGACCTTGCAGATTAGGCACGTCATACTACTGGGGCTGTAGCTTCCAGAATTCAAGTTGGATCCCCCTTGTGGACTGGGATAACTGTAGCTGTGTGCAACACAGTGGGCATGAAGCCTGAGGTGTGGCTTTGATTAGACATGGCACGTAGGTGAGGTGCAAGTGCAGTTTGTAGCTCATATAGTACACAGCCCGGGATGTTGACTGGTCCCATGGCTGCTGTTGTCATAGCTCTGTAGAGTGTGTTTTTTACCTATGTGGCTGTTATTACCAGCATATGGCAATCTATTCGTATTGAGATGGGCCCTTTGGGGGTTGGGAGGGGGGTGCAGTTGTCACTTACTCAGTCTGCCAGGATATTGGCAATATTCCTGGGAGGAGTAGATTTAGTACCATCCTGTTGTAGCTCACATGAGTTCTGAGCATTGCCATTTAGATTCTTCACATAGCTATTGAACGGCTTGCAGTTGTCTTTGGCATCTGTGCCGATATTATGTTCATAACTAGCCTTGGTGGATGTTATGAG
Source organism: Protopterus annectens (assembly GCF_019279795.1). Lineage (NCBI taxonomy): Eukaryota > Metazoa > Chordata > Ceratodontiformes > Protopteridae > Protopterus > Protopterus annectens. Next base: position 106,940,072 of record NC_056741.1, read on the forward strand.
GGGTCTCTGTCTCTAACTGTAGCTGGTAAGGGAGTATTTTGCATCCTGGAAAGTCCCCCATTTTTGCAAGCATTTCCTCCTTTTGTTGTACAGTATGTTTATGGCAGGGGCCACCACATTGGCATCCTTTTCTTGGATAGGGAGCATCTTGGTTCAATATTGGATGGCACAATTCATGCACAAGTGGATGTGCTTGTATAGTGCCTTCATGTATGATTCAGCAGTTGTCTTTTCAGTTCCCTTCTCCATGGATGTCATGATGTTAGTCACATCTGACATGTGTAGCATGACATTGGCTTTGGATATGTATGTTATGGAGGTGTCCTTACTGGGGTGTGGAGGAGGGATGTTGATGTTAAGGGTGATTAGCTCATGATCATACCTGACCACCAGTGGGGGGAACCATAGGTGTGGACCATTGATGTTCCATGTTGGTAATGTCCAGGTCTAGGATATTTAAGCCCCTGGAGGGACTATGGGTTACTTGAAACAGGGCATTGGGAATTATGACTTCAAAGAACTGTTGGGCACACGTGTTGGTACCCAAGTAGTTTTCACAGTTAATGGTAGGGTAGTGTAACTCACCCAGTACTAGGGTGTTTGCTTGTATCATAATATTTCACAGTATGTTTTAAAGGCTGTAGTGGGTATCATGGGGCATGGTGTGGGACCTGTAGCAAACTATACAATTTGGAATGCAGTCTAACCTACTGTTAGTTGCACCGGGGGATTTCAGACACATTCTGTTGGGCAAGTAGCCTGGTGGTGTGAATACCCTTGGTGAATATGGACACTCCTCCACCTTTATTGTTTTGGTTCTGGTTTGGTGGCCAACAGGTGTGGTGAAAACTTTACCTGGTATTGCAGGGGTGCTCTCTGGAGGCTTGGATCAGGTCTCTGTTACTGCACAGTTATCGATGTTCTCCATTTGTAGGTGTGCATAGTGACTGTGAATGGCCAAAAAAACATTGATCCCTACACACACACACAGAGTTCCACAACTGCCATGTCTGAACATAGAACTTCTATCTTACTAGTTTATCACACTACAGCATTATGCAGTTATAGGATGCACCACAGAGATTACTGGGCTATTCCTTCCCCAATGGTGTATTTCAAAGTAAATGACATCAGCAGGCTGGCCAAAGATAGACACTGGGGCTTGTAGTGACTGTGAATGGCCTCAAAAGAATTGCGTCCTACACAGGCATCCACATTTGCCACATCTAGGAATAGAATTGATAACTAACTAGCTCATCATACTCCAGTATTACACAGTTATAGGTGGTGCCACAGAGATTACTGGGCTAATACTTCCCCAAAGGTGTATTTCAAATTGAATGACATCAGCAGGCTTGCCAAAGAAGGGCACTGGAGGTTGTAGTGTCTGTGAATGGCATCAAAAGCATTGCTCCCTACACAGACAAACAAACACCCATACTTGCCATGTCTGGGAATAGAACGCCTACCTAACTAGTGTATCACACTACAGCATTATGCAGTTATCAGACATGTTATGGAGATTACTAGGCTACTCCTTCCCCAAAAGGGTATTTCAAAGTGAATGACATCAGCAGGCTTGCCAAAGAAGGGCAATGGATGTTGTAGTGACTGTGAATGACCTCAAAAGCATTGCTCCCAACACAGGCAAACATCCACACTTGTCAAGTATGGGAATAGATCTCCTGCCGAACTAGTTTATCACACTACAGCCTGACCAAGTTATAGGATGCACCACAGAGATTAGTGGGCTATTACTTCCCCAAAGGTGTATTTCAAAGTGAATGACATCAGCAGGCTTGCCAAAGAAGGGCACTGAAGGTTGTAGTGACTGTGAATGGCCTCAAAAGCATTACTCTCTGCACAGACAAACAAACACACCCACAAACATCCACACTTGCCATATCTGGGAATAAAACTCCTACCTAGCTAGTTTATTACACTACAGCTTTACACAGTTGCAGGACACACCATGGAGATTACTGGGTTACTAATTCCCCAAAGATGTATTTCAAAGTGAATGACATCAACAGGCTTGCCAAAGAAGGGCACTGGAAGTTGTAGTGACTGTCAATGGCCTCAAAAGCATTGTTCCTTACACAGACAAACATCCACACTTGCAATATCTGGGAATAGAACTTTTATCTAACTAGTATATCACACTACAGCATTACCCAGTCACAGGACACACCACAGAGATTAGTGGGCTATTCTTTCCCCAAAGGTGTATTTCAAAGTGAATGACATGAGCAGGCTTGTCATTGTAGGACAATGGGGAGAGCAGTGTGTGTGTGCATGGGCCATAACCCATTCATCTAGAGACAGACACACCACACTCAGGCACACACAGGTTTATATTCCACAGGTGCATGTATACAACTGCTTGATGACTACTGACTTGTACAGTCATATTGCACAGTTAGCACTAGCACCACATACACTATAATGTTGAGGGATTCCAGAGGCAAATGTCTATGGTGATTGACATTTGCACATCATGTGGTTTTAGCCAATTGGATGTGTGCTGGGTGGGACAGGCCTCATGATGGAAGGCTCTTTGTCGCTGTCACTCTCTTCCACACATCTATGTATGTGTACTTTTGGACTATTATAGTATGTTGTCCTTGGATATATGTGTATATTCCTATCCAATGTGTGTGCAAAGCAGGACTGGTGCATACTGAGGACTGTATGCACTAACATCTGCAAGTGTTAGATATGTATGGTCCACTGTTGTTCCCAGTCATGGACTTCATTTCTTTAAGTGTGTGAGCATGCCCAGTATGACCTTTCAGTATTTTGTTGTCTGCCATGGCCTTCTTTGTTGTCTGACATGGCCTTCTTTCTCTTAGTGTGGGAGCATGCTCAGTATGACCTTCTCTATTGAATATGTAAATCCATTCCAGGTAGATTGTACTCCAGTGCAGACTTTTGTGTTCTACACCTACAGCTAACAAACTGTTTCTGCAGGATATATGTAGATGAACTGACAATATGGGGTCAAAATGGGCAAAGGATAGTGGGTTACTGTAGGTAATTGTGTCTGTGCTGCTTCTGCTACATTGTCCTGGTGTTAGCAGAGATATTCAGACATATGTACTGTTATACACTGTGATGTTTTATGTCATCAAGCACTGTCAGATAGACATATTTGCTTGCAGTGATGTCCTGAGGAACACAGGGTGAATGCAGCTGTGTCCAGTATCATGGTCAGCAGCCTTACATATTCTTGCTCACTCATGCCATTCTGGAGGGGAAGCTGCAGACACTTGCTACTGGGTCAGGGTAAATGGTTCAGCACCTTGGTACATTGGTGGCAGAGGATCCCAACCTTGTACATCCATCGACATGACAGTATGGCCATATTTTAGTGTGGCGATACCTCACAGTTGTACAGATTCACAAAGGTTACCCAGAGGCAGGGGTCATAATTCTGGACATTGCCCCTATACATTGTGGTTTACGAGCAGATTTGTAGCCATCCATTCTTGTGTTTGCAGCCAGGGATAGTATGTGCACACGGCTGAGTTTCAGACTTCACACACTCCATGCCACCCATGCTCCCAACCCCCCCTATTATTCTATCCTCTTCCATGCATTATGCGAACATTCTCTGATATTTTCTCTATAGTTATCACCTCATCACAGCAGTAATTTGGTGTCGGTCCACAGTTCATGCAGTAGGACATGGTGGACATGTTATGCTGTTATTTGGGAATCCATGACATAACATACATTGGCAGTATGGGAGAGACACAGACCTTTGGCAGAGGACTGTAGGCCATTTGTTAGTGATGCAGGCCAGCTGCAGCAGGCCGTTGCATTCTGTCAGTCCTACAGTCCCAGACTGCAATACACTATATTCCCCTGGGGTGATAGGGTAGGTGTGTAAGGTGTTCATGCCAATACTTTCTGTCAGTATTAATCCAGTGGTCTGGATGCTGGCAGGGTGCTAGGGACACACCTACATGGGACACCTGCTCTGCATGCTGCATTCTTTCGTTATTGCCATACACAGGTGGGGGTCATATTGCACTCATTCCCAATAGAAGGGATAGGATCGGAGAGGTACCTGTGGGTGGTGGTTGGGTGAGCTGGGTGCATGTGTGCTTTGGACACTACTTGCATCTGGCGCACAGATATGCATGGGGCATTCCGCTTATACTGGCTTGTGCAGGGACATCAGCTATTTCTCAATACATCGTTCCTATGACCTTTGTGGTCTGCCAGTGTTTGGCCAGATGCTATTGGTATTCCCTACTACAAGTCCAGATAATATGCTGCAAACCTGTATGTACAATTCCAAGGGTGTGTCCATTTGACAGCTACATATTATGCACTGTCTGTCTGGGGTACTTCCCCCTATGTACTGCCTGTATATCTGGGCAGACAGTTATGCCATGTCCATCTTTCAGATGGTGACACATATTACTTTCAAACATTTACAATGGCTTACTGCTGGAATGTGTTATACTAGGAAGCATTGTGTTTGTCACTGCAGTTGTGAGAACTTGGCCCTGTCATCGGCAGTACTGGGCAATGGCCACCAGGACAAACCTCACCATGTATACATACTGACCACTCTCACACAATGTACAACACACACCAACCTAACACACTCAGACCTGCATATTGTACACATGCTGCAATCTATCCTACTACCTTGGCCAGCTCAGGTAATCTGTGCTCCACTGTTATTATACCTACACATACATGTTACTACATTTCTACATAGGATTGGGGGGGGCACACCTGACTGTTACTACATTTCTACATAGGTTTGGGGAGTGCACATCTGACTGTTACTACATGTCTACATAGGAATGGGGGGGAGGCACACCTGACTGTTACCACATTTCTAAATAGGATTGGGAAGGCACAACTGACTATTACTACATTTCTACATCGGATGGGGGGGCACACCAGACTGTTACTACATTTCTACATAGGATTGGGGATGGCACACCTGACACTTGTACACATTGGATGTGACTGTAGTGGTATGTCAGGTACTCCATTTCATTCTGTATTGTAACCTATCATGCTGACTAGGGGCATATCAGTGTACTACAGGTCTTAGGTTTGATTGACTTACATTTCAGTTTCTGACTTCTTACCCTTTAGAACTAACATCCCACTGCCTGACCTGTTGTAGTCTGTTTGTGTAGGCCTGGGGGGGAGGTTACCCATAGCCATCAATCAGAGGCCTTAGCACAGCCTTTGTTTGTGTTTATCTACACCTGTCCTGCAGGCTGAGACTGTTGTTGGGTATGTGAGCCTCCCTGACTGGCATGTGTGTGTGTTCCATGGACACACGTGTGGCCCAACACATTTCCTGCAGCAGGTTTTGTCATCTTGTCTAGTACTGGTTACTACAGTGACACCAGTATATGTTACAGATCTCATGCTGTCACTATAGGTGTCTACTATCTGCTCGCATCCCATTCAGCCACCCGATTCCCTTGCAAGCTCACATCCATACCATAGATACAAGTAACAAGATATACTACTCCATTCAGCAAATGGTAGGAAAAGTGACTTACCTTGTGGCTGTTCCAGTATTGAGGATGGTGTTGGAGGGCTGACTATGTCAGATGCACATAGTATATAAATATACATGGTTAAGCACAGGTGGTGTCATGTTTGCCATCCATTTTACTGTATGTGCGAGTCAGAGAGATGTGTCATTCCCTGGGTCCCTACTGTGTCAGTGTATGTGCTATGCGTTGCCTCTTTGCCAAGGCCAGGGTATACTGGGCACACCTCCTTCTGCCTACTGGGGCAGGCTCAGGTTGTTCCTCCTCTGAGTCACTCTGTGCCTGTGCAGGCCTTGGCAATAGTGGGGGGCTGTGTGGCCCTGGCCCATGCTGTTCCTGCAGCAGCTGTTTAGGCAGGATCATATTGTGTAGCATGACACATAAGATGACAATTTGGGTATATGTAGCTGGTAAGTACTGCAAGGATCTGCTGGATGTGTCCTGGCATGGGAACAGTGACTTGAGCATCCCAAACACGCGCTCTATTATGATTCTGGTGTGTGTGTGTGTGTGTGTGTGTGTGTGCCTCATTATGGAGTTCTTGTTTGGGTGTGTGTGCATTTCTGATGGGTGTCATCAGCCATGGCTCTAGTGCGTAACTAGCATCCCCCACTAGGTGACCATAAGGGATGGCCCCATTGGCAAATCTCTGGTACAGCTGCATCAGATGCCAGATGTGGGAGTCATGATAGCTTCCAGGGCAGCCAGCACACACACATTCATTATAATGCCCTGGGCATCACACATGACCTGGCAGTTGATGGAGGGGAAGCCCTTGCTATTGATGTAGAACCTACCCTGGTCATCGGGTATATGTGTGCAGTCTATAGCACCACTACCTCAAGGTATTCTGCTATTTGGTGGAAGAGATGCATATTGCTGGCCAATGCCTCATGGGTTTTGGGGAAATATACTTGCTCACCAGCATGTGCTGACATGGCATCCAGGAACTGGTGGAGTACCCTGGATGCTGATGCCTGTGAGATCCCCATGATATCCCCAGTTGGTCTTTGGAAGGTACCTGTGGCTAGTATTCTTAGGCCTACATATACCTTGGCATCCACTGGGATGGGTTCCCCTCTGTTAGTTCTGTTTGTCAAGCGTGGCCGGCACAGCTCAACAATTTGCTGTAGGAGGTCCCTGTCTACCCTATGATACTCCACTATCTCCAGCTCATGTAGCCCCTGGTAGGTTACCCTGGGTCTATACACTCTGCTCCATCTCCTCACTGTGAGTTAGATGACAGCATTCTCATCCTCAAAACCCTCAGCCTCTTCCACATGATGACGTATGATAACTGCTGCAGCCCCTATCATTTTGTTAATTTTGTTTGTTAAAATTTCCCCACTTGTATACACTGATGGCACAGAGTATGTGGGAAAACACAGATAGAAAGGTGTTTGCATGATTTATAGTAGTGTTCTGGGCTGGGCTGCTGGAGCTGCAGGGAATGAGGTCACAGGTACTGATGTAATTTTACCTACTCATTTTGCTGAGTTTGCAGTGTGTGAGAAAGGGATGTTGGGTCATTGAGGCTGCAGAAGCCTGCATTTGTTACATGGGTAATAGATGGGGGGGGGGTTCTGAAGGATTTTGATTTTATTTATGGAATCAAGGAGTGGGGGGTCAAACGGTAGGACTATTCATTTCTTACAAGGAAGGCAGTGCTTGTCAAGCTATGGTGGTGTAGGAATGGGTAGGTTATTCATAGATTCATAGGTTCATAGGTTCATACTAGGCTATCTGCCCTTGGGCAATTATAAGCCTAGCCCGATTCTGTATGGCTTACGCCACCCCTTGATTTGAGTATACTGTGCCCTTTTTAAGGTTTAGTTTACTATGCCTCTGTCTAATAGTGACACCGGAGTAATCCCTGGGACAAACCTACGATCCCCCATCCACCTATCGAGATTCTTCTTGATAGGTGGATGGGGGATCATTTGAATGTTCTCAGTGCAACTTAAGGATAAGTAGAGTTTGTGGGAGCATTGGTGGTAAGCGAGTGTTTGGGGCCAAGTTAGCATTTGTTATGGGATGCAAAGGTGACACATTGATAGGAAAGCTTCAAAGGAGAATCTAAGGGTAGGTGCTGGATTAAGGATGTTGGGCTCTTGGTAGATGTATAGGATTATTCACTGGGATGTGCATTGGTACCAGAAGGGGTTAATAAGTTGGTGTAGTTTACCATCGAGTTGCCTTTGGGTTAATTCATTGGGATGGCCCTTGGGCCAGATGGATAGGGTTGGTCATGGGGATATGCATTCGGTTTACACGTTTTATAGGATATGTTAGGTTTGGGGGGGTTGTTTTAGGTTTGGTGGACAATAGGACAGATGCACAATTGGGGATGTGGAATGCTGAGTATTTGGAGTTTCAATTTAACTTAATTAGGTTTAGAGGGTGTCAGAGATTAGGGTTCACTTCCATTGTGTAAGGTGGTGGTGGAATGGGTTGTGTTTGCTTGCAGAGGTGAATTGCATTGCATTAAGGTTAAAGGCTTGCTGAAAGAGCTTGGGGCACCTCTTTATAAGTCAATCGTATGGTAGGGCGAGGAGAGCTTACTTACGTGTGGGTTACAGCTGTCAGTGGGATGGAAAGAATTAGTTATTTGACAGGATTGGGAGCAAGGTAATGCAGTTCAGTTGGTCAGCAGGAGGTAGCTACAACTACTTCAGTTGCATGACTGACAAGGTTGATTGAATTAATTTGGTTAGTGTTCATTGGTTTGAAGGGTCAGGGTAAGTTGTGAGGAAAGATGGCCGGATGTTGACTACTGTCAAGATGGCAAGAAAAATGCAGAAGTCAGAGGACTAAGCACCTCAACGAAAACAAAAGCAATCAAAATCAAAAAACACTTGAGGTGGCACACATGGTTGCGGCTAACAGAACTTTTATCAAAAAAATATAAAGAATGTGTAAGCACTCTCCCATCAAACTAGATATATCAAAGCAGTTATTCACATCCATTTAAATAAAACAAATTAACTAATCAGTGTGTTTCACCAATCACAGCATTGCATCAATTATGAAACAAATTGATGTAACAAACATAATATTGCTTGATCCAAAAATACATCAATCTAAAAAAAAAACATAATAATATAAAAATATATTGAATCTCTCAAGATGTTAAAAAGCATGTATCAAATAACAAACTTCTCATATCCATATATAAAACTTGCATAAAAAGAATCAACATACAATTTAAAACTAGCACTACTATACTTAAATAGCAATGCAGTTTCTATGACGAAGTGTAAAAAACACTTGCAACAGTAGATGGCAGCATAAACAATTATATAACCAGCATCATTATGCTACTGACCTAGGACCATAGGAAAACTTTATATATATATATATATATATATATATATATATATATATATATATATATATATATATATATATGGATTCACTTTATAACCTCGGAATGCTGAAATATCGAATTTCAGTATCTCGGGACTATAAAACCGAATCCACAAAACACTGACAAACAAAAACCGCAAAACCACATAACTGAAAACACCACACACACTACACTAAACATACAACACAACACCCACATCACAACATAAACAAAAAAAAAAAAACACACATACACAACTCACACACATAAGCAGGGACAAGCCCCTGCACTTTCCATGTGGGCTGCACCCCCCACACCCCCTTACTTATATATACTAACTCCAAGATCGCACAAACACAACACAAAAGCTCACTCACACACGCACATTCTCCAATCCCTCACACACACTCTAACTCCCACTCAAAACCCTTACAAACCACTCACTTACCTGACATAACACCTACATCCACACACGGCACCGCGCACAACCAAAACATAAACCCGGACATTACATAGTGCAACTTCATAACCGCAAATTCGACATATATTCGACATATGTGAAATTCGTGATTATGAACGTTTACTATTTCAAACATTCGACTTTATAGCTTCGAGATACTGAAATTCGACATTTCAGTATTTCGATGTTATAAAGTGAACCCATATATATATATATATATATATATATATATATATATATATATATATATATATGGGTCTACTACTAAACACCGACACGACGATTCCCCGACACAAAACTCACCGACACCAAATAACCGACATCACACAAACCCGACAACGCAAAACACAAAACATCAGTACACCGACACACGGAAAGTAAACAACACACTACACTACATAGCATACACACTAGCCCTGACCCAAACCCTAAACCTAAGGTCCGACACTATCGCACACATCACCTACCTGCACCCTAACCTTAACTCACTTAACCCACCCCTAACCCCAAGGTCCGACACTATCGCACACTTCACCTACCTGAACCCTAACCCTAACTCACTTAACCCACCCCTAACCCCAAGGTCCGACACTATCGCACACTTCACCTACCTGCACCCTAACCCTAACTCACTTAACCCACCCCTAGCCCAAGCTCCGACACTAACGCACACATCACCTACCTGCACCCTAACCCTAACTCACTTAAACCGTCCCTAAACTACAGTCCCTCACTAACACACACTTACCTTACCCGAACCATACCTCCGACACAAACACACACTCACCTTTCCCACAGCCTAACCCGACATCCCACAATCTCGAGCACTTACCTGACCGCTCCTAACTCCGTCACCATCGCACACTTACCGGGTCGCGATCGCACATTCCCTTGTCGGTCTTTCCGCTGTCGGCAAATAACCCTGTCGGTAAACTTACCTGTCGGTCATCTCGCGTCGGTGAATATCCTGTCGGGAATCGTTTCGGTCATTAGTCGTAGACCCATATATATATATATATATATATATATATATATATATATATATAAAATCTATGTGTAAAAAATGTTCGCAATACACATACCAAATATAAAAAAAAATCACAAAACACTTGAAGAGGCAAAATTACTCACTCTTAAATGCATGAAGACCCCAAACATTCTATAAAACTCATCACTAGAAGTAAAAATGTTTCTCTTCAGTGTGTCAGGGGTCTATCTGTAAAGCAAGGTTGCAGGTATACTCCTATCATTTAAACCATAGGCTTTGTCTGCCTGTAATCTAATTATCCATTTTATGAGGTGGCCTAATGGTTAAGGTGTTTGCCTTACAAACACAAGGTGCAGGGTTTGAGTCTCACAAGGGATAATTGGCTAGGCTTAAAATGGCTTGCAAGGGCAGTTAGCTTCGTACTAATCTATGAATCTATTTGTAATCTCTCAGTAATGTTCTTAAAATTTCCTAGCCTAGCGTTTGCTTTAACTAATTCTAATACTAAAAACACAAATTTATGAGAGAGGCCATGACATAAAACATGTCTGGCTAGTGGGTTACTCTCATCCTCCCTATTAATAGCATAGAGATTTTCTCTGACACATTCCCTGAGAGTCTGGTTGGCCTTTGCTGCATAAAATGCTGTGTGCTAGATATATCAAATCTCTAGTCTTGTAGTCAGCATAATGTTTAAACTCGTATACTTTCTGGGTGGTGGGATGTATAAAACTGCAGCAATTTGCATATAGATGCAGTGATTACAACTCCTGCATCCAGAGGTCCCTCTTTTTACTGACTGTACCCTCTTATTATTTCCTCTGTCATAACGAAGTAACCTCTTAAGGGACTTAGTCTTCCTGTAGGCATATCTAGGTCTCTCTCCTATGATACTGGTAATCCTGTCATTTGCCATCAATATCTCCCAATTCTTGGTAATCTCCTCTTTTACTACCTTATTATTGGTAGAGAATGGAATAGTAACCCTACATCTTGTAAAAGGATCTACCTTTTTCAGAGTATTGACTACTTCAAGGTCACTTCTAGCTCTAAAAAATGGTCTCCCTTTGTTTCCCCTGTCTATAAACTTCTTGTTATGTAGACAAATACATTCATACTTCTTGTAACTTCTCTCTAAATGTTCATTCTCCAATCCTTTCAGAGATGTATGACACATAGTGTATGAAGTAGTTAACCTAGAGACTCTAAGCCCTTGCCCCTGAATCAAATTCCTATAAACATGGAGTGGGTGCATGCTATTATGATATAGGAAATTGTTCTTCATACATGTCTTCCTGAATATTTCTGTCTGTACTGTATCTCATTGTTTCTGTACAAAAACATCTAGGAACTTTATCCCTTCACTAGACCATTTTCCTACAAATCCTAAAAATGTGTAGCTGAATTTAAGTATGCTAAAAATTCTTCAGTCTCTGTTACTGGACCATCCCATATCAGAAAAAACATCATCCACAAATCTCCTATAATATGGGATGTACTGAGAAAACTCCATCCCGTTTAATACAAAATTAGCTTCTCAATGTGCCGTCGCTATATTAGCATACGAGCTGGCAGAGGACGTGACCATGGCACCCCCTTTGGTCTGTAAATAATATTTGTCATTGATGGAGAAAACATTATTGTTAAGAATTAAATGTAACAGCGAGCAACATGTCAGACTCTTATCACTAGGAACATTCTTATTAGTTCTGTATCTCTGATTATAGTGTTAGTATCATCTACAATGACTCTTAAGTTGTTTCTCTCCATAGATGGACAGGAGTTCAGTAAGCCTTTCCTATGTTCTTAGGTCAGTAGCATAATGAAGTTGGTTATATAATTGTTTATGCTGCCATCTACTGATGCAAGTGGTTTTTACAGTTCATCATATAAACTGCACTGCTATTTAACTATAGTGGTACTAGTTTTAAATTGTATATTGATTCTTTTTTATGTGTTTTTATATATATATATATATATATATATATATATATATATGTAAAATATAATATAAAAGGAATATAGTGAAAGGACAATTTGTCAGAGGTTGTCGTATGACTAGTTTAGACTCAGATTTTGTTAATGAATGTACACTTCTTGAGAATATGTTTAAGGATAAAGGATGCCCTAATAATTTTGTTAAAAAATATCAGGATGGAAGTGGAGAAAGGTAGAGAAAATAAATTTAGACCTATAAAGGGGGTTGCACTTGAAAGTTACTTTGAAAAAGATGATAAAAATAATAAGGGAATTCATAGTGAATATCAACAAGCTTTGATATTGGAATATAATGCTACTAACTTTAAGGTTAGGGAGGTTTTTCAGAGAGAATGGGAAAGATTTGTGTCATTCACAGACATAGATGAAGTAACAAAATTAATGCCGAAGGTAGTTTATAAAAACTCTTATAGTATGAAAAAAATCTTGGAGACTAACAATAATGCAGGGAACGTCAGTTATTATGAAAATATACATCACATAGGGGGAAGAAAGAAAACAGGAACTTTTAAATGTGGAAGCTGTAATCAACGTGAATATATTATTAACAAAGGTGAAATTTATTTAGAAAGCAGGAACAGATGGATTAGAAGTAAGGGATATTTTTGTTGTGATACAAAAGGATTAATTTATCTTGCATTATGTCATAAATGTAATTCATTTTATGTTGGTAAAACAGAGAGAATATTAAGAAGAAGAATATACGAACATATATATATGAAATATCAAAAGCAAAGGATACAAATGCATTATACAAACACTCTAAAGAATGTGAAGGTTATAAATTCTTCTTCTTCGTACTAGAACAAGTCAAGAGAGATAGTAGAGGTGGCCCTTGGGAGGAACAGATAGAATATAAAGAGCTATGGTGGCAAATAACCCTGGAAGCAGCAAAAGTTCCAGGTTTAAATGACCACATTTCCCTATTACCATTATTAAAATTAGGGACTGCCAAAGTGTAAAGGCTGTTATATGTAAATATGACAGCAGATGGCGCCAGTTCATTAATTTATAGACATGCATCTACTCGATAAACATTTTTTATTTAAATATCTGGATTTTAAAGAATATAAAGTTATATGAATTAAACACTATAATTTGTAAGTTTTTAAGAAATCTACACAGGATATATCTAGTTAGTTTTATATTTATTTATTTACTTAGATATATTTGTGGTGATAACACATTAATTTTTATTAATATTCATGAGCCTTTTAAGAGAGCCTGATTAGTGTATTTGAAATGTTTTTTTTTTTAAGAATTTTATTGGTCAATGCAGTTTTAGTGACCTATTTAAGATGTAATTAGAGTAATTATCTGATTGTCTGATGAAGTCCAAGCTTACGTGGACGAAAACGCATATTGTGGAATAAAAGCGTTAATGTGTTTCTGTTTCGTGGATGGTAATAAATCGTGCAGTTTTTACTAAGTTGGTGGTTTGCTGCTCCATTAGCCCATTGCGCTCTTTTGGATTCATCGTTGTGACTTCTGAGTGCATTTTTCGCAGTTTTGTATATATATATATATATATATATATATATATATATATATATATATACGCACGTTCTTGGATATGAGAAGTTTGTTATTTGATACATGCTAACAGCTTGAGAGATTCAATATATTTTTATATATTATTATATGTTTTAGATTACCCGTGGTGGTGGTGCTGTGGTAGCGTTGTCACCTCGCAGTAAAACGCTGTTTGGTTCGGTTCTCAGCTAGAGCGTCTTCTGCGTGCAGACATGCGTGAATGGGCATACCTTCGTTGAAGGTTGTGCATCAGGGCTGGTAATTCAGCATGTAAAAATCAACTACCAATCATTAGCGGACCGGAGTTCCGCTGTGGCGACCCCTAACCGGGAAAAGCCGAAATACACAACAACATTATGTGTTTTAGATTGATGTATTTTTGGATCAAGCAATATTATATGTTTGTTACATCAATTTGTTTCATAATTGATGCAACATTATGATTGGTGAAACAGACAATGATTAGTTCATTTGTTTTATTTAAATGGATGTGAATTACTGTTTTGATATGTCTGATGAAGCATCTTAGTTTGACATGAAAGTGCTTACATATTCTTTATATTTTTTTATTAAAGTTCTGTTTGCCGCAACCGTGTGTGCCACCTCAAGTGTTATTATTTTTGATTGCTTCTGTTCTTGTTGAGGTGCTTAGTCCTCTGACTTCTGCATTTTTCTTGGTGATTTATCTTCTGTGAGACTGAGGAGCATGACTGAGGGCTACAAGTTTGATGCGGAGTATAATGCCTACCTCTCAACTGTCCCTGATTTTCAGGGACGTCCCTGATTTTGACTCAAATTTTAGCTCTGTCCCTCTTAATCCCTCCTAAAACTAGTAACTTTTGCAGGAAAGGTGGTGATTTACACTTAATGAATAATGACAATAATTAAGAGTTATGGACTTCTTTTACTTGAGAAAATGTGTATTAATTCATATGCTCTGATTCTGTCAATGTTTCAAGTTAATAGCACTAATATTTTAAAAGTGTCCCTGATTTTTTTTGTGACTTGTCCCTGATTCTGTTGAAATTTGTCTCCGATTGGTTGAGAGGTCTAACCCACATAATTTAGTTAATGGGAATAAGCTTGATGGATTTAAACATTTGCTCTATGATCAAAGCAACCCCCTGCTGACTTTTAACACCAACGATATGAATGACAACTGTGAAGATAGCACAGTAAGTGATAATTTGGAGAATGTGCTTAAACTTACACGAGAGCTTGAGACTAAATTGATCAAGCTTAAAAAAGATCCAATGGCAACGCAAACATTTTGAGGCATGCTTGGGTTTTAAAGTGGTGCCTAGGGGGCTACCTATTCTTAAAATACCCACGTATGGTACCACTATTCCAGATCTTCTTCTGAAATGGCAGAAATTAAAATTATAAGACAAGCTTCAGTTATGTGAAGGTATTCATTGAACATTTCATGAAGACCAAGACTGAGCTTGTAACTGTGGCTATGAGCTTACAACAGCAAGTAACTGCAGCTGTTTCTTTAGAGAGATGCAATGCATGCCTTACTGAATTAAACACAAATATATCTGTGTTTGAACATAAACTGCTTCTCCAAAAGAAAAAGAAATTGGAACGGTACTACTGAGACTTCCAAATAGGGCATGTAGTCTCTTGTCCCAAATCAGAGTAAATTAAGGACTTCCACCTACTTCTCTTATCCAATTAGCTACTGCACAGGTGGAAAGCAGGAATGAGGAAGAAGACCTACTAATGCTATGGATGGTTTGCCGACTCTGATAATAGAAAATGATGTTAGGAAAAAAGTGAAGGATACAAGAGCAGCTGAACCTCTGTTTTTTCCAAATTTCCACTAGTGTTAAGAGAGCTTCCAATACTCCAATGATCTCAAAGCCGGGGGAGGAAAAGGAGGAAAACATCCAAGGACAAGATGGAGCCTGTAACATGACCAAAGAGGGCCTGACTGACAAATCGAGATTGATTTTAAACATCTCAAAGTATGATTTGAATGAGGTTGAGAAGTCATTGCTATGTAATGGTTTATCATTTATACCCTCCATACATACTGATTTTGTAGATTTAGTTTTGGATGTTAAATTGTTCAGCAGGAATGTTATCCTTAAGCTGCTGTATGGAAATAATAGCAGAACAACCATATTTGAGTTTAAAAAGCCAACAGCTTTTACACCTCCACTACACCCTTTACTAGAAGCGTTTGAGAAGGCACGTGAAAAAGATTTTTTGAATTTAATGCAATTATATAAAAACTGTCACAGCTTTCACAACCTAAGTAAATCTAAATAAAAGCTTTAATGGACTTGCAGAATAACCCTGACATTGTTATTAGACTTGCCGATAAAGGCGATGCTGCAGTGATTTTAGATTGGGAAATGTACCAAGAAAAAATTATTACCATGATAAATGATTTAGATACAATAGTTTGACCAATGAACAATTAAACAGGATTATCAGAAATGTTCATATTGATTTGTATGATTTTTTTAATGTGTAACATCATATATCATGATCTTTACAAGTATTTTGTGGTTGATACATCATATATTCCTACTAATTTTAGAGGTCTCCTGAAGGTACATAACAATTTACATGACCCCCTCATTAAGACCAATTGTTTCAAGTAAGGGGTGGCTTACTGAGCCCCTGTCCATCTATGTAGAGAAACAGCTTAGAGTCATTGTAGAGGATGCTAACACTTAATCAGAGATACAGAACATTTTCTGAATACTTTATCTGATTATGTTTTTTTTTCTGATCAGTATACACCATCAGTACTGTTTGTAACCTTAGATATAACCTCTTTGTTCACAGTGTTACCAAATGAGACTGGTATTGATTTTGTAAGACAGGTATTAACTAATAAGCATGTTCCAAGTGATAAGATTTTGACATGTTGCTTGCTGTTAGATTTAATTCTTAACAATAATGTTTTCTCCTTCAATGACAAATATTATTTACAGACCAATGGGGTTGCCATGGCCATGTCATGTGCCAACTCGTATGGTAATATAGTAAAAGAACATTGGGAAGCTAATTTTGTATTCAACCGGAAGGAGTTTTCTCAGTACATCCCACATTATAGGAGATTTGTGGATGATGTTTTTTCTGATATGGGATGGTCCATTAACAGAGACTGAAGCATTTTTTAGCATATGTAAATTCAACTACGCATTTTATAAGATTTGTAGGAAAATGATCTAGTGAAGGGATAGAGCTCCTAGATGTTTTTGTACAGAAACAAGAAGATACAGTACAGACAGAAATATTCAGGAAGACATGTAGGATGAACAATTTCTTACATCATAATAGCATGCACCCACCCTTTGTGTATAGGAATTTGATTCAGGGACAAGGGCTTAGAGTCTCTAGATTAACTAGTTTAGACACTATGTATCATACAGTTCTGAAAGGACTGGAGAATTAACTTTTAGAGAGAAGTTACAAGAAGAATGAATGTATTTGTCTACATTACAAGAAGTTAATAGACAGGGGAAACAAAAGGAGACCATCTTTTAGAGCTAAAAGGGACCTTGAAGTAGTCAATACTCTGAATAAGGTAGATTCTTTTAAAGGCAGTAGGGTTACTATTCCATTCTCTCCCAATAATAAGGTAGTAAAAAAGTAGATTACCAAGAATTTGGAGATATTGATGGCAGATGAGAGGATTACCAGTATCGTAGGACAGAGACCTAGAAATGCCTACAGGAACACTAAGTCCCTTAAGAGTTTACTTTGTTATGATAGAGGAAATAATAAGAGGGTACAGTCAGTAAGAAGAGGGACCTTTGGATGCAGGAGTTGTAATCACTGCATCTATATGCAAATTGCTGCAGTTTTATACATCCCACCACCCAGAAAGTATACGAGTTTAAACATTATAGGTTCATAGGTTCATACTAGGCTATCTGCCCTAGGGCAGTTATAAGCCTAGCCAGAGTGTGTTTGGCTTTCGCCATCCATTTTAAATTAATTTTGCTATGCCTTTTTTTGAGGTTAGTATACTGTGCCTCTGTCTAACAGTGACACAGAAGTGATAGCCAGGGTAAACCTATGATCTCCCATCCACTCATCAACATTCCTCTTGAAGAGAGTCAATGTGGGACTCTGCCTAACCTGGACTGGGATTTTATTCCAGAGTGAAGGGAGCCTCTGGGTTATGAATCTGTCCCTCCAGCATGTCCTATTTATTTCAGTGCTGAGGTTCAAGTCTCTCGAGCGTGTAGCTCAATGGGATTTGGATTTTCTGAGGTGCAGCATGTCCATTAATTCCAGGTTGGACATGGCTTTATACGTCAGGCACAGATCGCCTCTGAGCATGCGGTATGCCACTGAGTAGAGCTGGAGTTTCTTTAACTGGTCAGCATATGGCATCTGTTTGAGCCCTTTGATCCTCTTGGTGAGGTACTTTTGGGGTCTTTCCAGTTGCTGCAGGTGTCTGGTAAGGTACATCCCAAAAGGGGCATTGTACTCAATTATGGGCCTGATGAGGGATGAGTAAAGAGGCACAATGACCTCTCCTGATCTAGATGTGAATCCCTTCATGATTAGGCGGGCTATATAAAATGTTTTTCTAACCACTTTGGCCACGTGGTTGTCAAATGAGAGATTGCTATCAACTTGGGTCCCAAGGTCCCTAATGACTTCTTCTGTACTTAATGGATTACCACCTATGTGCAAGACTAGATGTTTGATATATCTAGAACACAGTGTGAAGTGTTCAGCATTTTATGTAGGAAAGACCGACTGGAGTCTGATGGAACGTGTCAGAGAACATTTTTATGCTTCTAATAGGGAGGATGAGAGTAACGCACTAGTTAGACATATTCTAAGTCATGGACACTCTCATAAATTTGTGTTTTTAGCATTAGAATTAGTTAATAAGAATACTAGGCTAGGTCATTTTAAGAACTTTACTGATAGATTAGAAATTAAATAAATAATTAGATTACAGGCAGACAAAGCCTGCGGTTTAAATGCTATAGTATTCCTGAAACCTTTCCTTATAGATAGGCCCCTGACACACTGAAGAGAAAAATTTTTACTTCTAATGATCAGTTTTCTAGAATGTTTGGGGTCTTCGTACATATAAGAGTGAGTAATTTTTCCTCTTCAAGTGTTTTGTGATTTTTTTATATTTGGTATATGTATTGTGAAATGTTTTTACACATATATTTTGTATATATATATATATATATATATATATATATATATATATATATATATATATCTATATATACACTTTTCATATGTTCTTAGGTCAGTAGCATAATGAAGTTGGTTATATAATTGTTTATACTGCCATCTATTGATTCAAGTGTTTTTTCCACTTCATCATATAAACATCACTGCTATTTAACTATAGTGGTGTTAGTTTTAAATTGTATATTGATTCTTTTTTTCTGTGAGTTTATATATATATATATATATATATATATATATATATACATATATATATATATATATATATATACATATATACATATATATATATATATACATATATATATATATATATATATATATATATATATATATATATATATATAGGATCACTACTAAATATCGAATTACAGAATCCAGAGACTCTGAATACTGAAGACCAGAATCTTGAGATTCCGTTATCTCGAAAACAGAAAAAAAAAAACAGTTTAGAAAGCACATGCAGGGGGGCAAGCCCCCCCTGCACCCCACACACTCCCTGCAACTTAAATATACCAACTCCGAGATTGCACCACAGTGGAGTGAACGGCAGAATAGTGCCGTGCAGAGTGGAATGAAAATGTTGCCATTCACTCCACTGTAGTGCGATCTCGGAGTTGGTATATTTAAGTTGCAGAGGGTGTGGGGGGTGCAGGGGGGCAAGTACACTTGTCTAAATCTTTTTTTTTTTTGATATTTATTTTTTTTTTTACTTTCAAGATTTATTGGAATCTCGAGATTCTGGTCTTAGGTTTTCAGATTCTTGGGATTTCGTAAATATATATATATATATATATATATATATTCTATCTGAGAAGTTTGTTATTTGATATGTGCTTTTTAACACCCTGACAGATTTAATATATTTTTATATATTATTATGTTTTTTAGATCGACGTATTTTTGGATCAAGCAATTTTATATGTTTGTTACCTCGATTTGATTCATAATTGATGCAACACTGTGATTGGTGAAACGCACAATGATTACTTCATTTGTTATTTAAATGGATGTGAATAACTGCTTTGATATGTCTGATGAAGCACCCTAGTTTGACACGAAAGCACTTATACATTCTTTATATTTTTTTTATTAAATTTCTGTTAGCCGCAGCCATGTGTGCCACCTCAAGTGTTATTATTTTTTATTGTCAAGATGGGTTTTGTTACTGGGATTGGTGTTGGGATATGGAGTTTACAGGGTTACAGTTTTTGTGCATGTTATGGCTGTATTTAGTCATTCCAAAAGTGTTTTGAGGGTCATCAAAGGCTGGGATGGTCATTATGTGCTACGTTGGTACCGGACAGTGGGAGGAATGGCAGGATTGCTTTAGACTATATGATATAGGGCTGCTGTTAGGATCATGGTAGGCAATTGCCCTTGTGTGGTTTCATGTGGCGTTGGGTTTAATGTTCTGGTGTTGCAGAGGGCAGGTAATGTCTTTGGGCTCATTACAAGGTTAATATTGGTTGTTGAATGAGTGAGAGGTTAGTGGATATACAGAAGGTATGCAAATATATGGTTATTTTTGTATTGGGAAAGGGATTGTTAGTCAAGTGGTGGTTTTCAGTGATATGACAGGGGTGTTGGGGTTGCTGATAGGGATCCAGTTGGGTTTAGACAAGATGTGTACACTGAATGATATTTGGCTGAACCACCCCTCTTCCTTTGTATGGATGCTTAGGTTGTTGAAATTTTGTTAGGAGAGAGGGGGAACAACATGGTCAGGCTGGTGGGCAGAGAAGAGGGACAAGCTTGCCATCTTCTGTTCCCCCTCTGGTGTTCTTTAAGTGGTAAATATAAGTACGTGGAGGTAAGGATGCTGCTTATTTGGTTGGAGGTGTAATTCAATAAATGGTATATGAAGTGAGTTGTTGGAAGCTGCTTCATAAGTAAAGTAAGTGAATGGAGGTATGGACACTGCTTACTGGGTCAGGATGAGTGAGGTTATGGTGTTCTGATCAACATTACATGGATTTTTATGCTGTGATTAAAATAAGCTATACTATGTTCAGTTGTAATTAACAAATATTGGTTATCAAAGCTATGTTATGGAAGTTTAATAAAGGTCGTCAAACATCATTCTGTGTGATGTGTGTTTATTGAAGGGGACTAGGACAAATGAAGTTTGGTAACAAACCAATTTGTCCAGGAACATCTTCAAAATGGGGTAGATAAATATATTAGTGGAAGTTAAGAGGGTAGGGGGTGAAAGGGTTAAATGGAATGGAGGGATGATTGGAAGGAAATGAGGTAAAGGGGAATGGCTTAAGGGGTTTAGACAAGTGTAGCTGGGTAAGGGATCACATTTTGGCATGAACTTGATATACACCCTCCTTCCCCTTTTGTGGATTTGTGATGATTATGGCAATTTTAATCAGTCTGGGTAGGGTGGAGAAGAGGGACAGGCTTGCCCTCTTCTGTTCCCCCTCTGGTGTTCTTTAAGTGGTAAATATAAGTACGTGGAGGTAAGGATGCTGCTTATTTGGTTGGAGGTGTAATTCAATAAATGGTATATGGAGTGAGTTGTTGGAAGCTGCTTCATAAGTAAAGTAAGTGTGTGAAGGTACAGACACTGCTTACTGGGTCTGGATGAGTAAGGTCACACTGTCCTGCATTATTTGATGTGTAATTCAATAAATGGTATATGAAATGAGTTGTTGGATGCCACTTCATAAGTAAAGTAAGTGTGTGGAGGTATGGACACTGCTTACTGGGTGAGGATGAGTGAGGTCATGCTGTCCTGATTAACATTACATGGATGTTTATGCTGTGATTAAAATCAGCTATACTATGCTCAGTTGTAACTAATAAATATTGCTTATCAAAGCTATGTTGTGCTAGTTTAATAAAGATCGTCAAACGTCATTTGGTGTGATGTGTGTTTATTGAAGGGGACCGGGACAAATGATTATGATACATTTTCACTTTTCTTTATTTGGAACAATAAGCAGATATATTGCTTTAACCATATTCTTTCTGCCCAGTCTGTTTCTGTCCTTTGTAGAACACTACATTATTTGTCTACACTAGCCTGAGATTCCATATTCCAAGCACTTCTGATGAGTGATTATGATAAAGTGCTAATTTCCTTTATTGGAAACATTAAGCAGGGGTATTGCTCTAACTACTTGCTTTCTAGCCAGTCTTTTTCTGCCCTTTTTAGGCCAGTAATTCACATTTGACATGGTCCTATTATGCACATATAAAATTTGTCTAATTTAAAATTTCTGATTACAGTGGTTATCTTTTCTGTACTTCTGAATTTAGCTTGTTTACTGCCTTCTGGTTTTACTTGTATTTTTAACAATCTTCCTTATTTTTATATTTATTCAATGCTATAGTTCCCTAACATTTGATATCACAATGCTTAAAAACTGTAGTGCAAAAATGAACAATTTGTTTTCTAATAATATTCAGAGACATACTTTCCCACTATTTACTCACTTTCCATACAAGGAGTAAATGGCAAATGAAACAAGGCAATTACATTATTTAATCAAGTTAATGATGTTATAATGTCATTGTGCAATTCCAGCCCATTCATAAATACAATAAATAAATAAAATAAAGATTGCTACATTTGTAACTTTAGTTTTCTTACAGTTATGTCACTTAATAAAGATGTTTTAATGTTCACTTCCTCGCTCATATTTTTGGATTATTTCTAAATATGTTTTTAATAGAAACAAAAATATATGTACCTGCATGGAAAGATGCAATTTCTTCCATTTTTATCTGTAAATCTTCAAGTTGTTTTCTGGTCTCATTCAACTGCCTAGAGTGTTCCTCAGTCACTGCATGATATATTTTAATGATCTCTTGATTATTTTGGAGGAGTTCTGATATATTGTGCTGTATTTCTCGTAGATCATTTTGAAGATTTACTTTACTACCATTAAGCACTCCAATGTTTTTTTCAGCTGCAGTCAGATGATTGTGTATGTCTCTCAGATAACTATTCAATGTTGTGATGTTTTTCTTTGCTTCTTGAAGCACATCCAGGATTCTTGTTTTATCATACATGAGTGTTGAAATACTTCTGTTATTCATGTCAGCTTGTAACTGCAGGTCAAGAATACTTTTATTCAAACTTTTCATCATATTTTCTGCAGCAGTGGATTCTAAGCTTCTGTTTATTTGTTTTGAAAACTGCAAATCTAAAACAGGGAAAAGACAATTAAATATAAAAATAATGAATGTATGACACTTGAAAATGAAATATTACTGTATTAAAAGGCAAGATCTGCACAGTGTGTGGCTTGTCTAACAGTTTTGACAAGATTGCAGCAAACTATATATTACAATTCATAAGTGTCTACATTTTTAAGATATTATTAGTAAATAGTACATTGGAGGAAGAATACACTGTTATATTATGTTTTTTTTATTTGGTATTAAATAAATACCACCTGTGGTGAGACTGGTCATAATCTTGTTGAATGTTGAACTCTCAGGATGTTTTCATAAAAATAATTACATTTTCTGCAGAAATACACATTCAGTTAATGCAGCCAATGTGAATACAAGAAAATCAGATAAAAATGACAGATGTTTACATATATGCTAGATGGAAGGAGGAGATGGGAAAGTGTAGTTAAAGCCAGCTCATACATCCTGAAGAAGGATGACAGCATGCTCACTGCATTTTCAGCCTCTGCAGCATTGCAGTTATAGCATCTGCAGAAAGAGCTTAACATTCTGCAGAGCAGTGAGCTGCTTAGTTATGAGGTCATGCATGTGTGATAGAATGCACATGCCTACAGACACCAGCAATGGTGGAGGACATGAGTTGCCAAGGGGCTGAAGTAGGTCAAGTCACATGATCCGTAAACTTCAAATCCATAATATATGATTCACACCTCCCTTTCTGCTCAGCAATGTTTATACTAACTCCACTGGTTTGCATAGGGTGCCACAGGGCTTAGAAGTGGAAGAAATTGAAAAATTAAATAAAATAAAATAAAAAGAAATTACTTAGAGAACCCAATCAACTATAAATGACTAATAAGCCCTCTGCTACTCACAATGGCCCATTCAAACCCCTCAATAATGTAGCTGGCAGGTGGAATGTATCATAGTCAGCCAATCACACAGGCTGCATCTGCAGCACACAGTATAAAGTATGCAAACACCCTTCAATCTGATTTTCCCACATACTCTGTACCACTGGAGTGCACACTTGAGAATTTTAACAGACAAAATGATATAGGCAGCTGCTGCTTTGCTACATCCTACATGCTACAGGCTGAGGGCAGTGATGAGGATAATGCTGACAACCCACCCAGACTTAGGTGGAGAAGAATGTTCAGACCCAGGGTTACGTTTCAGGGGCTCCATGAGCTGGAGATAGTAGAGTGCTGCAGGGTGAACAGGGACATACTACAGGAACTCACTGAGCTCTGCAGCCCTCACCTCAGACCTGGAGCCGACAGAGGGGAACTCATCCCAGTGGAAACAAAGGTATGT
Source organism: Protopterus annectens (assembly GCF_019279795.1). Classification (NCBI taxonomy): domain Eukaryota; kingdom Metazoa; phylum Chordata; order Ceratodontiformes; family Protopteridae; genus Protopterus; species Protopterus annectens. Next base: position 106,964,593 of record NC_056741.1, read on the forward strand.
GCAGCCTTAAGAATACTAACTACAGGTACTTTCCAAAGACCTACTGGGGACATCATGGGGGTCTCACAGGCATCCCCAGCCAGGGTACTCCACCATTTCCTGGATGTCATGCTAATACATGCCAGTGAGCGCATTTATTTCAGCAACATCCCTGAGTAGAGGACCACCAATATGTGTCTCTTCCACCATGTAGCACACTACCCAGAGGTACTGGGTGCCATAGACTGCATGCATGTGCACATCAAAGCACCACCTGGTGAGGAGGGTAGAGTCTATGTCAACTGAAAGGGCTATCACTCCAACTGCCAGGTCATGTACAATTATCATCAATGTGTGTGCTGGCAGCCCTGGCAGTTATCACGACTCCCACATCTGGCACGCCTCACAGCTGTATCAGGCATTTGCCAGGGGGGACATCCCATATGGCCATCTAGTGGGGGATGCTGGCTATGCATTGGAACTGTGGATGATGACACCCATCAGAAATGCACACACACCCACAGAAGAATGCCATAATGAGGCACACGCACAAACTAGGAACATTGTAGAGTGTGTGTTTGGGCTGCTCAAGTCATGGTTCCACTACCTTGACATATCTGGTGGATCCCTGCAGTACCCTCCAGCCACATGTGCACACATGTTCATAGTATCTGCCATGCTACACAATATGATCCTGTGGAAAAAGTTGCGGCAGAAACATCACAGAAAAGGGGGACATAGCCCCCCAACCATTGCAAGGTCAACACAGGCACAGGGGGACTCAGAGGATGAACTCCCTCAGCCTGTCCCTGTAGGCAGACGTAGGCATGCCCAGTACACCCTGGCCTTGGCAAAGAGGCAATGCATAGCACACACACTGTCTCCTTACTCTGACTCACATATACACAGTAAAATGGATGCCAGCCACATCACACTACTTATACCTTATCATGTGTAGACCATGTACTGCCTGCATCCAACAGAGTCAGCCCTGAAGCACTGTCCTCTCAACTACTGCTAGTACAAGATAAGTCACTCTTATTAACAATAAATAAATGGGGTAGTAGACTGTGGTAGCATATGCATGGTATTGCTGCATGTACTGTATGCCTGGGAATGGTATGGGTTACCAGGATAGTAGCATTCAACAGGAACTCTCACTCAAATACTGGCTGACCCACAATATGCAGTAGTCCCTAAGCCAGCAAAATGCACTGCACTATGTGAGGGACTTGCAAACAGTGGGGTCAAAGGACAAATGCATGGACATCAATGTTGTAGTCCCACACGTAGCTCTAATCCTCTTACAGCAAGAAATTTGCACAAACCCATAAAGAAATGTGGGGCAAAGGCCCAAAAATAGGGACAACTCATAAATATTGCAGTTACATAAATAGAAAGTTGATAGAATAACAGCTGTTGTAGTAGCATGAATTTGCCGAAGGTCAAGAAGTCTGAAATTCAAATGTCTGTCATTACTTTCTAAATTCAATCTTAAATGAATTCACCATTATTTACCACACAATCACAATTTTATGAAAAAATGGACCCAAAATATGAGCTAAACATCTGCACAGTCTATGAGGATGTGTACAGCTACACCCCCCCTCCCTTCAACACACCCGTGTTCACATAGAAATGCAGTAACATTAATGTCTGTAAGGTGATACCAGCAGGCCACACATTCCCAGGCCTGTCACAATCAACTTGATAACTTGTTCCATTTCTACAATATGCAGGGGACAATGTGCTATGTATGTTTGTGATTAATAATGTCAGCAAGTAGACAGCACTTACTGCTTGCTGTTGTGGTATTGTAGTCTAAGTATAGTACTGTGGTTGTCAGGGTTCATATTTTGGGACTGGCTATGGCACCTATTTTGCATGCCAACTACACCATCAGTAAGAGTTGTACACAGTGGCCAGATGTCAATATTTCTTACTGCAGAAAAGCTGGGCAATGGAGGGACAGGGGGCCACACATATGGACAGTACACAGCTCAGAGTAACCTACATAGTGCCTAGTAGAACAGCAGGTCATGACAAGTCAGTCTAGTGCCAGGATATAAAGGCTGCCACATCACTGCATCAGTACTGACAACAAGTCAGTGGGCACCATCCATACCCCAGGAATGACAGGGTGTCACAGAATGTCCACACGTATGCCTCCTATATCTGTTCTGCTCCTTATAACATTGCATTTGCCTGCCAAAGTGTTTGAAAACCAATTAAGGTCAATGTGAAAACATCAATGACAGACAAGTGAGATAAAGATGTCATACCCATAAGTAAATGCATGCTAATACAAAATCGTCCTACCAACTGCCTATGTTTGGAACAGCAATATTAACAGCCTGCCTCCATGTCTGACCCTGTGTCTCACTGTTATATATTGCCCTGTCCAGATGTCCGTCTGTAAGAGTTTGAGAGCTATGGCCAACCTGTAGCCTTAAAATAACAGTGCAACACAAACTGTCTGAGGACCACAGCAGATGTATGGGGCGCAGTGATGGACAACCTGCTAAATGGGTACAGTCAGAGGTGTGAGGTCTGTAACCCTGTGTGTGATGTTATGGCATCTACCCCACTCACACCATAACTACAAATACATAACAATAGCAACTGTGGACAAAGGCCATGACTGGATGACTGGACTACAGAAGGACAAAGAGACACATATAAGGAGAAGGGGAACCACTTGTCAGACAACCATAGAATGTGCACACTAGAACAATTTGTGCTGTAACACAGTTCTCTGCAGTTTATGGGGTCAGTAAACAAATGTCTGTCAGTGCTCCCTCACATTACTCAATACTGATATGCCACTCACATACCAGGAAGTCACAGTGCTATGTAGACTATACCACACATATTATGGAAAACTCTGCTCAGTCCAATGCACTCTGTACCCACACCAGGATATGACTCAGTTAATAAGGATAGCATACAGCCAACAGATTCCTCACACAGTATATCACTGAGGTGCTGGTCTGTTTATAAAGGTTCATCAGCTAATCAGCTGTAGCACACAAAATCTTGGAATGAAGTACAGTGAGCTCTGGAATGAAGTCAAACTATTACTACTGAAGCTCATACTGAGCATGATTCTACACTTAGAGAATTACAGCCCATGTATAAACCCACATCTGACTATACAACTCTGTTGTCTAGATATGTCTATGCATACAGACAGCTATGTACACCTCAACTGTCTCTCTCTCTCTCCACCCCCAGCAGACAGGATTAGCCTCAGCTATCTGGAGATGACACATATGTGATATATCTGCATCTGTTGAGTCTGGCAGACATATATATACAATATATATATATATATATATATATATATATATATATATATATATATATATATATATCAATTATAGACAGGCAGAGACAGGGGCAGGCAAGACAGAGAGAGAGAGGCATAGGGAGAGAGAGAGAGAGAGAGAGAAAGAGAGACAGACACCCTGAAAGGCATTCAGTTATATCTTGATGCAGACATTTGCACACCGATGGCACATGCCAGTATGAATGTGAGCTCCATTGTGTAATAGTAGTGAGGTAGGGGTTGTAATCTCACATCACCTACCTTGTGTGTGTGTCTGTGTCTAGGTTAAAACATGTTGAGGCATATCCAGCAAGTAAACCTCCCATTGCCCTACTTAACAAGGTCTGCTGATGTCATTCAGCTCAGAAGTACCTTTGGACATTTTTTCAGCCCTATAAACTTTGTGGAGCACGCAATAAATGTATAGCACTGTAGTACATACAACTAGATATGTAGGGGTTTTACTCTCAGCACTGACAACTGTGTCTGTTCGTAGATTTATGTATTTTGAGGCCTTATCCACTCAGTAAACCTCCCATTTGCCCTACTTTACAAGGCCTGCTGATGTCATTCACCTTAAAAATACATTTGGATACTCCTTAACTTTATAAGCTCTGTGGCGCATGTGATAAGTACGTAGCACTGTAGTATATACAACTAGATAGGTAGGGGTTCCAATCTCAGAACTGGCAACTGTGTGTATGTTTGTATGTTAAAGTAATTTGAGGCCTTATCCACCCAGCAAACCTCCCATTGCCATATATTACAAGGCCTGCTGATGTCATCCACTTTAGAAGCACCTTTGGACACTCATCAGCCTTTTAAGCTCCATGACGCATGCAATAAGTACATAGCACTATAAGCACTATAATGCATACAACTAGCTAGGTAGAGGTTCTAATCTCAGCACTGGCAATTGTGTGTGTTTGTAGGTTAAAATACTTTGAGGCCTTTTCCACCAAGTAAACCTCCCTTTCCCTACTTTACAAGGCCTGCTGATGTCATTCACCTTACAAGTAGCTTTGGACACCCTTTAGTCATACCAGCTATGTGGCACACATGATAATTAGGCAGCACTATAATGCATGCAATTAGATAGGTAGGGGTTCTAATCTCAGCATTAGCAGCTGTGTGTGTGTGTGTGTGTGTGTGTGTGTGTGTGTGTGTGTGTGTGTGTGTGTGTGTGTGTGTGTGTGTGTGTGTGTGTGTGTGTGTGTGTGTGTGTGTGTGATGCATATCCCCTGTGGCTGCTGTGTGTGTTGGTTATACCATTTTAAGGATTATTGACTCCCTCCCCATGGCATTACATTAAAGAGCCTGTTGATGTCATCCACCTTTGATACACCATGTTAAACTCTACAGGCCCTACTAGGCATCTGTACAGATGTATGCAGAATGCCCAGATGTTTGCAACATATATATATATATATATATATATATATATATACATATATATGTCCATGTCTCATAACAATGGGGTTTTATGACAAATCATTGGCAAATATATGACAGTTGCCATAGTGACAGACATGTCAGCTTCAGACGTCATACCCATCTGAAATGTCATGCTGATGTAAAGTCTGTTACCCTATTACTTGTCTAGGTTTGTAAATCAATATGTGAGAACAGTCCCAATTTCAGGTTGTTTATTCCAACATTCATGAAGGCATTCCCAAGATTAATTTGTGTAAGAGGTTGTGAGTCATGTCCCTGGCATATACTCTCCGTGGCACATGCAAACTGCATGTAGCACTATAGTACATACACATAGATAGGTAAGTGTTCCAATCTGACTATTGCCAACTGTGTGAGTGCATGTGTTTCAGTATGCATATCCCCCTGTGGCTGTCTTTCCTGTGTGTTTGTGATGGTTACACTATTTTGCGTCCCTGTTCCACTCTGTCATCTCTCCCATTGCCAACCTGGTCAGGGCCCCTACAGATGACATCCACCTTAGAAGCACAGTTACACATTTTCTAACACAAAGGCAATGTGTCACATGCAATAGTCATGCACTCTGTATTGTACATAGCAAGATAGGTAAGTGTTCTAATTGGAAAAGTGTCAACACTATGTGCTTGTGTGTTTCAATGTATGTCCCCATGCAACAGTGTGTGTGTGTGTGTGTGTGTGTGTGTGTGTGTGTGCGTGTGTGCGTGTGTGTGTGTGTGTGTGTGTGTGTGTGTGTGTGTGTGTGTGTGTGTGTGTGTGCGTGTGTGTGTGTTGGTAATTAAAGCATTATAAGTCCTTTTCCACCCAGTAAACTTCCCATTGCCCTACTTTACAAGGCCTGCTGATATCATTCACCTTAGAAGTACCTTTGGACACCCTGCAATAATATATGCTCCATGGCGCACACGTGATAACAATGTAGTACTTTACTATATGTAACTAGATGGGTAGGGGTTCTAACCTGAGCACTGGTAACTGTGTATGTTAGTAGTTTAAGCATTATGAGTCCTTTTCTACCCAGGAAACTTTCCAGTGCCCTACTTTACAAGGCCTGCTAATGTAATTCACCTTAGAAGCACCTTTTGACACCTTTCAGCCATATAAGCTCTGTGGCACATGCGATAACTATGTAGTACTATAATACATGTACATAGGTCGGGGTTCTAATCTCAATACTGGCAACTGTGACACTGTGTTTGTGTGTGATGCATATCTCCTGTGGCTGCTGTGTGTGTTGGTTATACCATTTTAAGGATTATTGACCCACTCCCCATGGCATTACATTAAAGAGCCTGTTAATGTCATCCACCTTTGATACATCATGTTAAACTCTACAGGCCCTACTAGGCATCTGTACAGATGTATGCAGAATGCCCAGATGTTTGCAACATATATATATATATATATATATATGGTCCATGTCTCATAACAATGGGGTTTTATGACAAATCATTGGCAAATATATGACAGTTGCCATAGTGACAGACATGTCAGCTTCAGATGTCATACCCATCTGAAACGTCATGCTGATGTAAAATCTGTTACCCTATCACTTGTCTAGGTTTGTAAGAGCAATATGTGAGAACAGTCCTAATTTCAGGTTGTTTATACCAACATTCATGAAGGCATTCCCAAGATTAATTGGTGTAAGAGGTTGTGAGTCATGTCCCTGGCATATACTCTCTATGGCACATGCAAATCCAATTAGACACTGATATCAGGTTGTGTGGGAGAAAAACCCCAACCCCCATTTTCACCTGTGAGGGGAAGACAACATATGTAAATTACTTCCTGCACTATCATGTTTGCTGATACACACACACACACACACACACACACACACACACACACACACACACACACACACACACACACACACACACACACACACACACACACACACACACACACACACACACACACACACACACACACACACACACACACACACACACACAGGTGAGGTGCCACAAAGGCATTATACAGACCACACTTTCTGACTGATGCCATGCACAACACACAAGTAGGTCACAACAGATACATTATGGACAGGTCCTTAACAACATGCAGTGCAGCTACATCCAGTTAATGTTGCTACTACTATATACCCATGAGATATGTGAGAAGTGGGAGTATGTGATGGACCTCCACCTAACACACAGTGCACCCATACAATACTAATGAACCCCTGTATAGCACATTGGCTACACCTATACAAAACTACATGCCAATATGTTATAGCTCCTGCAAATAGGCTCCTGTGATGACCAGTGTGATTTACTGCAGTAAACCCCATGCACATTTTGCAATATGGCTAAGCTTAACAGTTGTGTGCATGGAAAACTGGCTGCCATTAACATGCCTTGGGTACTGGTGAGCTAATGTCTGACAGTTCCACACTCACTGGCTTCAGGTTGATGTTCCCCAGCCATACCAGAGGTACTTATGTAGTTGTGGGGGAGAGGTATTGTCAGCATATACACACACATGTGGCATTGGTACAGGATAAATTGTGCATTTATTAACATGTACACTACAATGTGTGATACTACCCAAATTGCTGATATTCACAATATGTGTGCATATGTGTGCATTACAAAACTCCACCCACAAATGCATATTGATCTGACATATGTGTACAGGTATGCAAAGGCTGCCACTAGGAATGTTACAGTATTAACGTGATGTGCACTAGGGCCTTACCTGGACACTCCTCAGCTGTGAATTCTGTGCCACCCACCTCCACAACATATGTACTCATGGTGTCCTGGGAGGCGGTGGCTGAACCAAGATTTGCAAGGAACTCCTCAGTGGCTGAGAGTGGTGCTGAGTAGCAGGCCCTCCACCTGTGCCAGCATGGTTCCTGGCCACAGCTGCAGCCCTTTGCTGTGCATTGTGTTTGAGATCTGTGGCATGGAGTTGAACCTGTTCATAGCTCCTGTCCAGGTGGCCCACATTATTGACTGTTTCTACCAGTTCCTCCCACAGGGCAGTGCATTTTTGCAGGTTTTGGCAGCTCCTTCCCAACAGTACCTGGTGATAGAGTCTGAGGGCATTGATGGTTGTAGCACTCTCAGCTTCTGAGAATGGTGGATTCCACATTTTCTGTACATCCCACCTGAAAGACATGGACAGGGGAACACATCACAGGACTACATACATTGGCCACCATTATGTACAGACCCTGCTCATCCACTTTTGCCAGCACTATCCACTGCTAACACCCACATCATACCCCTGCCATCTAGCAGCACAATATGTGTGTGGGTATCAGCAACCTACTAAAAATACAGCATGCACTGCCCCCCCCCCCGATCCTGATGTCTCATGTTCCCCCAATAAGGACCATTAATGTGCATAAGTCTCTGTTCATCATTCACATTACACAGCACATGCAGCAGCTGAGGACATAACAGAGGTTCCCCACCAGGGAATACCAGACCATCAAACATCTACCATACACCTATAGGCTATCAGGCCAACCCTTTACCTGGTTTCATACATACTCCTCAGGAGTGACATCACTGTAGCATGCAAGGCAATCACAGACTCTACATTGTTGGGACTGCTGCATGAGTGCAAGTCATGCTCCGCTGTATTAACACACAGACCCTCAACCTGGTGAGTGACCCGGACTGGCCTTGTTTGCAGCTCACATGTGTGTCCCACACAATCACCCTGCAGTGGAATGGGTACCCTATCCACATCAGGCAGGGTAGCTACCTACACCTTTGCAGGTGTAACCTGGTCATCTGGATGGTTAAGAGCACATACACCCTTGGGACACCACCTGTGTCCTTGTTGGATGGGGACATTAGCTGCTGCCTGGCATACACATGGGCTAACATGTAGCCTAGGCATATGGCTGCTCAGGGCCCATAGCCTAGTAACGTCATATGGTACCAGGAATACCAGAAATGGCCTGTCTGCTGTGACAAACTGTGTAGTTACAGTATGTGTCCACACACATCATTGCCATCAAATGCTGGGTGTCCCCTATGGGCAACGTTACAATACCATGTCATCCAGTCTACATCTGACAAATAGGTGAATGCTGCTACAGGTGCATGTGGACATTCCAACAACATCTGAGGTACACAATAATAGAGAGCAGTGCATATGTGGTGTGATGTGACCTCATAGGTGTCTGACATCTGCAGTACCCAGATGTATGCAGAATGTGTACATGTTCCTGATAGATGTAGACCCCCCCACCAGACAAATGTATATTTCACACACCAGTTGAACAATATGTGATGGTCGTCCACAGAGTTCACAGAATGTGCCTGTGACATGCCAGACCACTAGAGACACACTAATGGTACACGACTATCTGTTATTATATCCATTCCCTTACATTGTATGTTCAGTATGTATGCACTGCTGCTGTACTAGAGCCAGCATCCCCTCACTACTAGTGCCGATAACTTGCTGTCCTGCTGCAGGGGCCCACTAGGTATGCTAGCCATAGGTGTCAGGCAATCAGATACAGGTGTGAAGTACACAGTGACCTAACCACAGTACATCAGGAATGGTGAGGGAGACCTGGACAATCAGAGAAATAATCCTGTATGACATTGGCAGACTGAGAGGGGCTCAATTACAGTACATGATGTGATTTGCCAGCTGTGTCCACCAGTGCATACCGTCAGTGTGTTGACCCTGCACTGGACCAGTAATCAAGGAGCTTCAATCTTAAACACTAGCAACAGCTAGGGATGAACACAATGGGAGGATGACAAGTATACACACAATAAAGTACAATTGCCCTTCAGAGGACACAGATCACAGTCAGTCTGGGGCTGGTTTCTCCCTCTTTCTCCAGATCACCATTAAGACTCCCCACTGGTACAACTATATGGTTAATGTCTCAGCAGAGCAGTCAAGCCAAAACAGGCATCACCCTCTCTGTCTGACCAGTGCTTCATGTCTCTGCCCAAGTAGCTGACACACACACTTTGAAATTTGATTTATACATCTAACACACAAACACACTCCTGAGAATGGCTGGCACAGGTTTACTAGTTATGGATCCTTCTGCCCAGACTAAAAGGTAGTTAGACATTTATGCCTGCTTGCTGCACTGAAGCTGAGCTAACATATTCGTTAAACGAGTACAGCTTATTTTCTTGATGTTTTGCTAGTTATCTCTGTATGTTTGAGGTGTGCAGCTTCTATTATTAATACATACATTTGCACAGGTGACAGTTTATATACATTTCTGTTTTTTCCAGTACGGTACGCTGTGGTTAAATTCTTGAAGCTCAGTCATGCCTCTCAACCTCTTAGAGAAAGACATCTGGACAAAGGTACAAATAAAGAGTTGACAAAGGCCCAAACATAATCACACTTTTTAAATATTGCTCTTACAAACTTGGTAGTTGTTAGAATAGCAGGTTTTGCATTTGCATGATGTTTCTGAAGGATATGACATCTGGCATTCAAATGTGTGCTATTATTTTATGACTTCAGTCTTCAATGATTTGCCAGTGATTTGGCAGAAAAAAACCAGAAATGTATGAGAAACTGACTAAAAATATGAGGCACAAATGTGGACATTCTGCAAAATTCTGGGCAGTTGAGAGGTATGAGCTCAGTACATAACATACAGTTCAACACACACTTCTGCATCGGTAGTGTGATATCCACATAACATATAATTCTCTTACATTTGTAAGACAAGCATATGAAACATACTAATTTTCACAGGTGACATATGATTATTTACAAACTTCCAGTTAGCTGAGCTGGCAGTATCACAGTCACTATTGTACAACAGACAATCCAGTCATATTCATATGTGAATTGCCCTTTGCTGGGGTGACTCAGGGGCCAGAGCTGTGATGTATGTCACTGCAGACAAAACCATCAGAGATAGTCAAAAGTGTAGGAAAGCAGACTAACAGCAACAGGTCATTCCAGGAAGTGTTGTTGAGACCTACTGTTTAGATTCCTATTTCCCATGACTGCATCCCCCATCTGCATTCCATTACATGCTTAATTGTATGACATACCTGGTATAATGCGGCATTCATTTGTCAGAAGGAATCCACTTGTAGTGTTGTAAAGAATCTCAGTCTGTTATCATGGAGAAAGTGTCAGACCTGTTTACCATAGGCAGCAGCTTGCCTTTTGTAGGTAATGCTCATGAACAGGTAATGGCATGTCTACCAATCTGTGTCTCCCAGTTGCTAATTGCATCCAAAACAGCTGGGTTGCCTTTCAATTAGCCAATGGCATGGCAACACAGCGCTATCTATAATTAAGGCCTTCATGTGGGCCTTGCCCCTTTTCCTGGCCTGTGAGGTGGACATTATCGAGGTGTGGGAGCTACACCATCACAGAGGATAGATGGAAATATTGTTCATTGTTTGGCTTGATGTGTTATGTCCACAGTTTTGCATGCTATGTCTGGCCATTCTTTCATATTCTGTAGTAGTGCACTGTGTAAATGTGTGTTGGCATGAGTAAGGAGACAGCCAGATGTGAGTGTCATACATCCTTTTCTATCTGACTGCGCATGCTGCTACAGTTGATCCTGGTCTATCAGCTGTGTGTGTTTGTAGGGGGAGACTGTGACACATGTCCCTTAAACCCCAACGTTCCCCTCCCAACTCTTTAGGTCTGCCTGTTGTGTGAATGGCCTGCTCTAGGTGTTTGGGAGCAATGTTAGGTCTGTAGCATGTAGATGGACATACTGTTGCATGTGTAGCAGGCTGTAGTTGCTGCATTCCAGCCAGGAGGCAGACTAGGAATTGTGAAGATATTGGGGGAGAGCAAGCTGTTATTGTCAGTGAGGGTCCAGTGTCAGCTGTTGTGTTACAGCATGGCCTGGTTGAGGGTACCCACAGCAATCCAGGTGAGGCATGTGCCTGTGGTGCATATGTTACATAATAGTGCCAACCAGAGAGTGGTAGGCAACATTTAGGACACATATTCCTAATTGTGAAATGTGCCCCATCTTGCAGGCCTTTCATGTGCTGCTGTGGGTGGCATTGACTGTGGTAAGAGCAACCACTTTTGCTGGACATTGCAGGGCTCAGTTATTCCTATGTTTCATTGACATGCATGTAGTTGTCATGTCACAGACTGGGCTGTGGGCCAGGACTGTGGATGTATAGATGTGACAGCTGCTAGAAATGTAACAGATAGAGCTACTGAGTCATTATTATATCAGATATATTTGTAAGACATATGTGTATACATACAGTGTGTAACACATGATTAGCATGGACATGTGTGTGCTGATGTGTATGATGTGCAACACTGAGCTGTCTGTCATGATTTCGTAACCCCAATCTGCACTACCTTGGCAGAATGTCGGCACACAGAGTAGGTTTTATGATGACCCTGTCATAAATACGGGTCACAACTGTGGATATTCAGCAACAGTATGGTCAGTTGTCAGCTCTATCTGATATTGTAGACCTGCCGTACATCCAGCAGCACATACTTGTCTGTGTACTGGTTCAGTGTCTGCATCAGAGGCCCAAGTATACTGTGATTTGGGGCACTATACATCGGAGTAGTGTGTGACTGGTAATCACGATATGTTTGTAAAAACATTTGTTATACTCCAGAGGTCAGTTGGCTTACTGGTATTGGGCCTTGTTGTTCAAATGTTTCTGGGGCCAGAATTTGGCAGTGCTGGCTATTTTCCCCTAAGGTTACATCCCTGTAGTCACAAAAGCATCAGTGCTCCCCTGACCTGACTTGGTACAGTGGTGTGCTGCCCTGACTCATGTGTACAGGGTCCTGGATTTGAGACTTGACAGTGATGTCATTATTTCCCTAATGTTAAATGACTGTACTGCATGATATATTTACAAAAGCAGTACTAAATCCCCACAGGTGGTTTGACTTAGTGTTTCTTTGCTCTGATTCTAGTGCAGAGGGTCCTGGGTTCAATACTTGGTAGTGATATCTCTTTTCCCTAAAGTTACATGACTGTTCTGCATGATATATTTACAAACACACCAGCAATTCCCACAGCTGATTTGGTGTAATGTTGTGTTGCTCTGACTGTAGTGCATAGGATCCTCAGTTCATGACTTGCCAGGCTGGTTATTTTGTTGCTAGGCAGAACAGTGGCTGAGTGAGGTAGAGTGATTAAAGCAGTTTTAAGTGGGTTTGCACAGGTTTACATGATGATAAGTGATGCCAAGAGGCACTTGGGTCCCCTTAGCTTCACTTAGTGCCACTTATTCCCAATTAAACATGCACTATTTTCAAAAAAAGAAAAGAAAAAAAAGGGTGATAGGAATGTGGTGAAATGGGGGACAGCTGGGGAAAAAACATTATGAAAGGCAGCTAGGGATGTGCAGGCCAGATGTTGGAAAGGGCCATATCTCTCCATTTCTTGTGCAGCAACAGCTGTGAATGGTGTGGACAATTTGGAATTTAGAGCCTCACACCCCACAGGGAAGGGTGTGGGTGACATACATATGTTGAGCAATTCAATGGTAATTTTATTAATGTCAATGTACGTGGGGGCAAAATGGATAGCTATGTATGGGAAGAGATTCTTTTTCAGGGGACAGATGCCTCTTTTTTTAAGGTGAGAGTGGGATGTTGGGGAAGGGTTGTAGGTACATTTGGGGAGGTAAATTGGGTAGAAGGGGTTGCTTTTGCAGTCAGACAAGACAGACAACACAGCAGACAGGGGTGGTGTATGACACATGAGGGGGTAAATACCTTGGATGGGGAGGGTGGTTGGGAATCAGAGGGCCATGCGCACCCAGATGGAAACAGTGGGACTGAGGTCCCCACCCATGGGCAGTCACCACGGTACCAGAAGTAGCTGTGCTGGGGGCTGCCCTGATCTGGTGCAAGTGGACATCAAAGTCTCTATGGATGACCCTGGACACCATACCTCTGAACTGCTGTCAGATGACAGGGTCCTCTCCATGCCCACACCCAGTGGGGGATGGGTCCCATCCTCTGAGGTAGTTCCAACCAAGGGTGGTGCAGGACCTGCAGAGGAGGCAGTTCAAGGATGAGTCCCAGACATGCTGGGACCTAGTGCTGTGGCCAGATGATGTGGGACAGGTGGATCTGCTGGGATCTGTTTACCCAAACGTGCTATGGTGTTGATGTTTTTCAAAGTGTATTGGTTAGTCTTGAACAAAACATTACAAAATTAGTTATAACAGCATGCATGGGTGTTCAAATTCACCCAGAACAATAGAATTGAAATAATTGCATAGAAAACGGAACACATGCATAAATGGAATAACAGACATTATGGTAACCTATTGCTGTTTTTTCTTAAAGTTGGTAAAACTGGTCTAACAGCTTTTGTGTTATCTGATTGTCTCAAGGCTTGCTGGTATAAAAAATATTCCCTTTATGTAAACCCATACATACCATTACTAGAATCTCCTTGTGTTCTAACTGAGAGTGCTTCACAAACAATCTAGAAATATAAAGCTGATAAGTATATTTTTGGCACTTTAACTGTTCATAGTTATGCACTGTCTTATTTTAGCTTGACTGAATTATTTACATATTTGCTGGCATTGTATTCTGATCTCTGGTAAAACCATTTTGTCCCATCCTTCAACCCTACTGCTGTTCTATTTTTAAAGTTGGTGGCTCTTGAAGTTGCCTGCCTCTACAGTAAATTTGATCTTGGACACTCCTCCCAGTCCCATCTCATTAGCTCATTCTACCTAATACAAAGATCATTTGTGAAGGCCAAACCCATTAGTCCCTTAACCTTGAATTATCTTCTCTTCCTGCTCTATCCCTTTTTACTTAAAAAAACTTTATTCAGCTGCTTATATTTTTCTAATGTGTATTTCTTTCTACTAATCTGTTACTTCTTCATGCCTTGCTTCTTCATGACATTTGCTGCTTGTTCTCTAAAGTGTTCTAATGTATCTATTCTGCTGCATTTAGTACTGCTTGTTTATAGCCTGTCTAAATTGCTCAGTGTTATTCTTAAATATTATTCTAAGCTCTTAGTTTTGGTTTAAGCACTTGGGCTTTAGGCCCACCCTTTAGCTCTTCCTGGCCTTTCTCCCAAAGATTCTGACAAATATGGATGGACAATTTCCTACCGTTTCTCCTGACAGTCTGGTTGATATGGCCATCCTGAGACAGTTTAGCAACTGCCTCATGTGCATGGACAACTGTCTACTACTACTACCTAGGAACACAATTTGTGAGAGATAATCGTACATTAGGAACCTAGAGTCCAAGCTCTCTCCCCCTCAAGCCAGTATATCTGGCACTGAAAAGGTTGTCAACACAATCACTACACCTCAAACACCAAACTCACCTACACAATACACACCTACATATATAGAGGTCCTCCACATAAACATACCCAAACAAAGGAGACTTCTAAGGCAAAAACACACGCGATCTCTACAGCCCTCCACACCACATACCATGCATAGTCCACACACCCATGCCTCACAACCACTAAGGCTTCACCATAAACAAAACATATTAGTCATAGGAGACTCCATTGTTTGAAACACAGATGTGCCTCTCACCAGGCTGGATAAGGGGAAAGTCATGGTTAGTTGTCTGTCAGGTGCGAGAATCTACCTTTTCACACACGCACTCAAGTCTCTCAACAAAAGGTACTGTTATGACTCTGTCATAGTCCATGTTGGCGTGAATGACTTGAGACGTACCTCTCTGGACTATATGAAGAGAGACATGATTGAGCTCACTGATTATGTGTTCCAAGAAGGTATGTCCCTAGCCTTAAGCAGAATTCTGCCATCACCCAAAATGATGCCTCAATACAAACAGAAAATGGTTGACTTTAACAATCGGCTTAGTTTCTGGTGTCATTCCAGGGGGATCCTATACCTAACAGCCTGGGAAGATATGATTGACAGATCATGGTGCTTTGCCAGAGATGTCTTGCATCTATCTCACCTGGGCCTCAGGCTTCTGGCAAAGGTTCTGGCCACCCTATAGTGCCTTTTTTTAGGAAAAGTGATGAGGTTAAAACTACCAGCATAAAAATTACAATAGAACACAAATTAAAGGGCATGCTGCAAAATGCTAGGAGTCTAAACATGAAACTGTACTCACTGCAAACATTCCTAAAAAATGCTGACACCTGTGCAGTCACAGAGACCTGGTTCAAAGCTGTGGACAGCAACCCAGCATTACTGGTGACTCATTCTGTCATACATTCAGACCCCAAACTGTGGGCAGTAAAGCCAAAAGAGGTGGAGTTTCAATATACATTAAAGACATACACACTTCCAGGCTGGTCAACAGTATGATGCACAGGAGACACTCCAGGTGCAGTTAACCCCTATTCAAATCATAGCTAGCTACCGGCCCCCAAATCTGACTCAAGATGCCCAATCCACCTACCGGGACCTGTTTGAATATATCAAGATTCAACCCTTTGCCATGATCCTGGGTGACTTTAACTTCCCAAACATAGGCTGGACAAAAGTACTCATGACAGAAAACAAATGCACATTGTTTCCTTGATTTTCTCAATGCAAATGCCTTGGAACAGCTAGTTGATACCCCCACAATGGGTGATAATATCTTGGACTTGGTATTAACCAACATGTGTAACCACTGCAGAATCCCTATAGTATCATCCTCCCTGGTAAGATCTCTCCACAAAGCAGTCACTTTTGAAGCCACCACCTCCCAAGCCCCCCTCTAGCTAGGAACAGACATAAAAACTTCTCCAAAGCTGATTACAGCCTCCTGAGGGATGGTATAAAAAGCTTCACAGCCCCCTCCCCCTCTGTAGGAACTGGCACCACTATCCAAAACTAAACCAAAGCACTATATGAGCATTCATATAGATGCCCAACACGACTAAATCGTCCTCTGCAATGAAGAGTAAATCTGTCTGGTGGACATCTGCAATAAATAAACTGTATAACAAAAGGAAAGAAATTGCTGTCCAAGACTAAGAAGGAGCAGATGTCCAATTGGAAGCAATGTCTCCTTAGCCTGAACAAGAAAATAGGAGCACTATTGAAGTCCTCCAAAGCAAACTTCGAGTTGAAATTGGCCATATCTATTTAGAGACAATTATAAAGCCTTCTTCACATATGTTCTCAACCTCAACGGAAGCACCCAGATCAGTTCAGAACTGGTAGACAAGAACACCACGTATAACAATGCCATAGATATAGCAAACTTGCTAGCTGACAGATTCAGTGAAATCTTTACCCCTCTGTCCCCCATCAGTAAATCAGGACATCCCCAGTACCTGCGCCCTTCCCCTTATATCTAGGGAACAGGTCATAACTGATCTCTCAAAAGCAAAAAATACCACCTCCATGGGACCTGATAACATTCCAGGCTGCATCCTACATGAACTCAGGTAGGAACTTGGAACACCACTAGGCACCCTATTCAACCAAAGCCTGAGTACTGGCTTCATTCCAGCTGAGTGGAGGACAGCCACTGTCATCCCTTTACACAAAGGTGGAGTGTCCACAGATCCAGGAAATTATAGACCCATCAGCCTAAATAGCTTGATCTGCAAGGCCATGGAATGGATTATCATGGATCTCATCAACAAGGACATTGTCAACCTCCAATCACTTGATCCCGCACAGTTTGACTTCATCAAGGAGAGGCATGTCTGTTAAATTTGGCCAACTTCTTTGAGAAAGTCACCAAGGCCATGGATGAGGGGAAGATGGTGCACACTGCATACCTTGACCTGGCCAAAGCCTTTGGCACTATTCTCCACTCGAGAATAATAGATAAACTCTCTAAACTAGGCATTAATCCATATGTTACCAGATGGGTAGCAAACTGGTTCACTGATAGAACCCATCTAGTCAAAATAGGAGAAGCCACCTCAAGCAGTAGACCTGTAACAAGTGGTGTACCCCAGGGTTTGGTCTTGGGGCCTCTGTTATTTGGGATATACTTTTCTGAGGTGCAGGCCAAAACCAGTGGGCTATGGCTGAACACGTTTGAGATGACTGCAAGTTGGGTGCTGTCATCAATTCCCCCTAGTGATGTGGACATCCTCTACGAGGGTCTCACTCAGACAAATGACTGGTCCCAAACACATGGCCTCAAGCTGAATACCAAATAATGCATCATTATCCCCTTTGGGGAGAGTGATGTCCCAACAGATTATCACATTAATGACAATGTCCTAAGCACTCAGTCAGTTGTGAGGGATTTGGGCACCCAGGTTGATAGCAACCTGACTTTTGACCACCATTTTGCTTCCATTGTATGGAAAGCCTTCTACATGGCCCACCTCATAAGTAAGAGTATCTCATCCAAGGACAAGGAGGTCATAACATCCATGTATTCTTCCCTTGTAAGGCCCATTATCAAGTACAATGCCCTTTCTGCATGTACCCCACAAAGCACATGCAGGAGCTGGAGATACCACAAAGGTTCCTCACCAGGAGAATCCAGCACCTCAAACATCTACCATACACAGATGGGCTAAAAGCCCTATCCCTCTACTCAGTTTCATACAGACTCCTCAGAGGTGACCTCTGTCTGGCATACAAGGAGTTCACAGATCCCACCTTGATGGGACTGCTGCATATCCTCAAGTCAAGTTCCACTTGAGTAACCCATATGAGTGGCCTCAACCTGGTCTGTGACATCGGCTTTATGTCCCAGAGACTCCCCCCATCTATGGAATAGACTCCCTCGCCACATCAAGCAGAGTACCTCTTTATCCCTTTTTAAGCACAACCTGGATAACTGGATGGGAAATAGAAAATACAGAAAATATGCTGAACAGGGGCATTGGGTGCTGATTTGTGTAAACATGGGCTAAACTCTTGGCTAGGCTTATAAGGGTCTCAGAGCCAATAGCCTAGTAACCTCCTATGATCCTATGAGCAGTCTGCCAGTAACAGTTACAGCAAGAGGCTGCCAACAGTGGAATATGAACAAGATATGTTTGTATGCAACCATTGAAATATATGAACAATAATAGAACACAAGTCCCAACATTAGGTTTTGAGAAGAACATACCCATAGTATATGAATAATTATTACTGATGCAGATAAGGGGTGGGGGGGAAGAGTCCATTACCAACTGTATAGGCTTATATTTTTCACAACAGTACTGTTCAATACTCTACAGATTTGCCCTCATTTTACATCTGCCTGAGGCTTATAGCTACTTTAGCACATACATACCTGTTAATCTGTCGACCTGGAATACCATGGGGCAAGCTGTGACAACTCTTGGTACATGACTAGAGGGGACTTGTCCATGTCAAGGTTACATATACTGTATGACTAACAAGGTGTACCCTCCACTGGTGTTGTGTGGGTGCGCTACTGGCATACATCTACTGGGTTTATATCTATGTGCAAGGTTATTGGCAACAGTGATCACTAGCCTTGACAGCGTGACACTTAAGAGATGTATCGGGAAGAGTGCATAGTGTATATAGCTATCCTCCTGTCATTTGTAGGCATGTGGCTGGGCACTGGAACATTTGTACACAGTTTATTAGTATACCCTTCATACAGCTAATGCAAACATTTCTTTATCTGTGAGCCCTGTGGAGAAAATATCTGTTAACACTACCTGACAGTTTCTACAAATACTCAGGATTACTTGTGTGTAACTATGAACACATTTTCATAACAGTCCCTGGATTCAGACCATGGTTTGTGTGTGCCAAAGCTAACAACAGATATGTCTATTTCTTATCACACTGAGCTACTGGGGCACTGCTGTCTGCTGCTTGACTGATATGTGCCTAAATCTTACTTGGTTACATATTCTGATCTTGTAATATAAGTGGAGTGTCACAGTGTGATGCATGCTAGATAGTTAGTGAACTGTGTATTAATACTTTGAATGCAGGTGTCTACATTTAACCCCTAGTGGACATGATTATGTGTGATCTGTATAGACCATAGCAGGCTACTGGGGTTGCATACCTTACTCATACACATTTGCACATCATATATTTGCAGTCTCCACCTATTACAGTTTCATACTTGCCTGCATCAGGATACCTACATTCAGGAATACATGTAGCTGAAATGCAAAGGTTAATACAAGACAATGCTGCAGGGAACACACTATAATACATTACACATTACTATTCAAGGTTCAGATCTTAGTGCAGAACATATATCACTTCATTGTATCTTGTTTTACAGCTCCACATCTACAGTTTGGCATAACAGCTGCCTATCAGACAAACCACAGTGAAATCATGCTCTCACAGCCATATTTGTTGTGTAGTACCTGTACACTTGTATTTCTTCAACAACAGACCAGACTAAACACAACAGTTTGTGGGAATGAACTTTATTTAGGGTAACATGACACAGTGGTTTATTACATTCTAACTTCTAAATTCAGTTGTACGGCATATCCTGAGGATGATGAATGTATGTCAGTTATTACTTTAACAGTAGCAAACACAGTATACTTTATTAACAGATTAATTCCTACACAGTATTACTACAGTACTGACTTCCTTTCATCAATAGCAGCTTGTTTTCTGCCTTCATCTGTATTACACAGTTCCTTGCATTAGTCACTTAATACAATGTTGGTCTAACAACTCATTTATTCAGTACAATCAGAACACACTATACCTAATGGCCGTAAACAATTGCACTTTCTTATTTATTGGAGTATATATATATATATATATATATATATATATATATATATATATATATATATTGCAAGTTATATTTGTGCTCACCACACTGTCGATGCAGCCTCACCAGATGTCCAGCATGGGCCTCCATGTTACGAGTTCTCTCCCCTGCAACTGTGGGGGGAAAACACACCATTAGGCATACCCATGGGGGGAAAACACACCATTATGCCTACCAACAATTGGCTTCGTTTCTGGTATCATTCCAGGGGGATCTAGTACCTGACAGCCTGGGAGGATATGATTGACAGATCATGATGCTTTGCCAGAGATGACCTGCATCTGTCTCACCTGGGCTTCAGGCTTCTGGCAAAGGCTCTTGCCACCCATATAGTGCCTTTTTTTAGGAAAAGTGATGAGGTTAAAACTACCAACATAAAAATTTCAACAAATCACAAATTAAAGGTCATGCTGCTAACTGCTAGGAATCTAAACAAGAAACTGCACTCATTGCAAGCATTCCTTACCCTGGAAAATACTGACACCTGTGCAGTCACAGAAACCTGGTTCAAAGCTGCGGACAGTACCCCAGCCTTACCTGGCTACTCATCCTATCATACATTCAGACCCCAAACTGTGGGCAGTAAAGCCAAAGGATGTGGAGTTTCAATATACATTAAAGACATACACACTTCCAGGCTGGTCAAACATTATGATGCACAGGAGACACTCCAGTTGCAGTTAACCATTGACAAAACCCCTATTCAAATCATAGCTAGCTACGGCCCCCCAAATCTGATTCAAGATGCCCAATCTGTCTATTTGGACCTGTTCAAATCTATCAAGATTCAACCCTTTACCCTGATCCTGGGTGACTTTAACTTCCCAAACATAGACTGGAAGAACTACTCATGCCAGAACATAAATGCTCAGAGATTCCTTAATTTTGTCAATGCAAATGCCTTGGAAGAGCTAGACAATGCCCCCACAAGGGGTAATAATATCTTGGACTTGGTATTAACCAACATGAGTAACCACTGCAGTATCCCTATAGTATCATCCTCCCTGGTAAGCTCCAACCACGAAGCAGTCACTTTTGAACTCACCATCTTACCCAACCCCCCCCCCCCCCCAGCTAGGATTGAACATAAAAACTTCTCCAAAGCTGATTACAGCTTCCTGAGGGATTGTATAAACAGCTTCCGAGTCCCCTCCCTCTCTCTGGGAACTGGCATCAATATCCAAAACTACACCAAAGCACTATATGAGCATTTATATAGAGGCATGAAATCAGGAATACCCTACAGGACTAAATCATCCTCTGCAAGGAAGAGTAAACCTGTCTGGTGGATATCTGCAATAAATAAACTCTATAACTAAAGGAAAAAATTGCTGTCCAAGTCCAAGAAGGAGTTGGTGCCCAATTGGAAGCAATGTCTCCTTAGCCTGAACAAGCAAATAAAAGCACTAGTGAAACCCTCCAAAGCAAACTTCGAGTCCAAATTGGCCACATCTACCAGAGACAATCATAAGGCCTTGTTTACATATGTCTGCAACCTCAAAGGAAGCACCCAGATCTGTTCAGAACTGGTGGTCAAGGACAGCACATATAGAAATGTTGTAGATATAGCAAACTTGCTGGCTGACAGATTCAGCAAAATCTTTACCCCTCTGTCCCCCATCAATAAATCAGGACATCCCCAATACCTGCCCCCTTCCCCTTATATCTAAGCAACAGGTCATCACTGCTCTCTCAAAGGCAAAAAAAATGCAGCCTCCATGGGACCCGATAACATCCCAGGCTGCATCCTACGTGAACTCAGGCAGTAACTTGCAGCACCATTAGGCACCCTATTCAGCCAAAGCCTGAGTACTGGCTTCATCCCAGCTGAGTGGAGGACAGCCGCTACCATCCTTTTACACAAAGGATGAGCTTCCATTGATCTGGGAAATTAAAGACCCATCAGCCTAACTAGCCTGATGTGCAAGGCCATGGAACAGATTATCATGGACTTCATTAACAAGGACATTGGCAACCTCCAAATCCTTGATCCCACACAGTTTGGCTTCATCAAGGGGAGGTCATGTCTGCTAAATTTGGTCGATTTCTTTGAGACAGTCACCAAAGCCATGGATGAGGGGAAGATTGTGCAGACCACCTACCTTGACCTGGCCAAAGCCTTTGACACTATTCCCCACTCAGGCATAATAGATAAACTCTCTCAACTAGGCATCGATCAATATGTTACCAGATAGGTAGCAAACTGGTTCACTGATAGAACACACGTAGTCAAAGTAGGGGAAGCCACCTCAAGCAGTAGACCCGTAACAAGTGATGTACCCCAGGGTTCAGTCTTGGGGCCTCTGTTATTTGGGATATAGTTTTCTAAGGTGCAGGCCAAAACCAGTGAGATATGGCTGACCAAGTTTGCAAATGATTGCAAGCTGGGTGCTGTCATCAATTCCCCTAGTGATGTGAACATCCTCCAAGAGGGTCTCAACTAGACAAATGACTGGTGCCAGAAACATGGCCTCAAGCTGAATACCAAAAAAATGGATCATTATCCCCTTTGGGGAGAGTGATGTTCCCAGAATTATCACATTAATAACAACATCCTAAGCAACTCAGTCGTGAGGGATTTGGGCACCCAGGTTGGTAGCAACCTGACTGTTGACCTTCATGTTGCTACTGTGGTACAGAAAGCCTTCTACATGGCCCACCTTATAAGTAAAGGTATCTCATCCAGGGACAAGCAGATCATAACATCCCTGTATTCTTCCCTTATGAGGCCCATTATTGAGTTAAATGCACCTTTCGGCATGTACCTCACAAAGCACATGCAGCAGCTTGAGAGACTGCAGAGGCTCCTCACTAGGAGAATCCAGGGCCTCAAACATCTACCATACACAGAAAGGCTAAAAGCCCTATCCCTCTACTCAGTTTCACACAAACTCCTCAGAGCTGACCTCTGTCTGGCATACAAGGTGATCATGGACCCCACCTTGATGGGATTGCTGCATATTTGCAAGTCAAGCTCCAGTCGAGTAACCCGGAACATGGCCTCAACCTGGTCTGTGACATCAACAGGACTTGTTGGTGAGACAGATTTGTGTCCCAGAGACTCATTTATCTATGGAATAGACTCTGTCTCCACATCAAGCAGAGTACCTCTTTACCCCCTTTTTAAGCACAACCTGGATAACTGGATGGGAAACAGAAAATATACCCCTGGAATTCCACCCATGTTCCTGCTGGACAGGGGCATTGGGTGCTGATTTGTCTAAACATGGGCTAAACTCTTGGCTAGGCATATAAGGACTTCAGGGCCAATAGCCTAGTAACCTCCTATGATCCTATGGTCTTATGATCCTGTCTATCAGATATTCCTACTACAATTTGATAAAGCAGCACTTTATATATACTTACAAACAACTGGGGCATTCCAGTCCCAAGCACCTTGGATCCATTGGGCAAAGAGCACCATCTTCCTCCATTTCAGGTTGTCATAATGATGATGGATCTACTCACCAGTCGGGGATGCCAGTGGCAGTGGTGAGCTCACATGTCAGATGGTCTCAGGCCTCAGACTTGTACTCTGATTTCTGGGACTGGCCCTGCAGCAGTCTGTCATCATGGTTCTTTATGAGAAACCCAACCATGACCCTGGACTACAACATGCCCCAGCACTGAGCTTGAAAGCGCGGTCCCACTCCTGCACCTGCCATAGTTCCTACAGTGATGAAACTCTAACAGGTTCTGCCTGTATTCCTTCCTGTGTGGTTTAAATAAGGCCATATACCCACCCTTTGCTGCCATTGGATGATTTTTAAAAATGCTGTGCAAAGCTCAACAATGCACAAACCTGCTAAGGTGAGTTGAGCAGTGCTTAAAGTGGCAAATGTTGAGTAGTGCTTAGCAGTGTGCAAATCCGCTTAGCTGAGCTGAATACTGCTTAGAATGGGACTTCTTAGCAATGCTCAAACCAGCTAAGGAGAGCTAAGTGTTGCTAAGTATTGCTCAAACAGGCCCTGTTTAAGCATTGCTTAGATTGACTTACCAGTGCCTAGCAAAACTGAGCTAAGGGCAAACAAAAATTTTCATTTAAAAATATAAGATTTGGATAATAATTGCTCATTATTGGTACAGTATTATTAAGTGTATATTTTTTTAATTTACATAACCTCCCCCTATGTGTTTTCATTACATTACCTTGGGGTGTGACTCTACTGTATCGGACACTTGTGTTTAAATGGTGGTTTTCACCTCATATCTCCACTGACACTGGGATTCTGGACCAACTGCACTACCCTGGTTAACAAATATCATAAAATGAATGCTTTCTGATGTAAAAACTGTTTGGCTTGTCTTGGTATTCGAACCATGCACCTACTGCACACAAAGCCATGACTCTAACCACTCAGCTAACTTGGCTGTGAAGATTTCAGCTATACATTTCTATATAGCTTCTTGATACATTTAAGCACTGCTTAGCTATTCTTAAACTTTGAGGAAAACAAAATAATAAAAAAAACTAACCATTAATTAAAAATTAAAGTATTACACTTCACATTTTTAAATAAGTGTCTGAGGACACTTTATTGTTTTAGTGCTGTACAGCACTTTTGCAATACAAGGGATGAGTTACAGATACTGTAACACACCCCCTACATGACATTACAGTGCACAATTACATAAGTGTCCAAGGACACTTTCCTTTCATTTATTTAGTGCCATATGGCACTTTCACAGTGCAGGGAGTGTGTTACAGATCGTATAACACACCCCCTACATGACATTCAATTGACAGGGGGTTGGGAGGGTGTCTTAATGGCTAAGGTGTTTGCCTTACAAACAAAAAGTGCAGGGTTTGAGTCTCACAAGGGATAATTGGCTAAGCTTAAAATGGCTTGCAAGGGCAGTTAGCTTATTACTGAACTATGAACTATGAACCTATGAACATCTTGCATTTCTGTGTCAGAGGAAACTTTCTTTATTGGAAAGTGCTGTATGGCATTTTGAAAGTGCAGGGGTTGTTTTACAGATCTGTGAGCACTGCAACACACCTCCTAGCACTGATTCAGTATCAGTGTAGACAACTGCCCCAGAGTAGTTTACCTTCATTAATATGCAAGTCA
Source organism: Protopterus annectens (assembly GCF_019279795.1). NCBI lineage: Eukaryota > Metazoa > Chordata > Ceratodontiformes > Protopteridae > Protopterus > Protopterus annectens. Next base: position 106,990,051 of record NC_056741.1, read on the forward strand.
CGCTGCCGAGAGGGAGATGCAGACATGGACACCAGTCACTCCATGTAGGAATAACACTATTCCTACAGAGTTTATTAAATCTAGGGGAGTAAGTATTGCCATAATAACAAAACACTGCAATGTTACAAAAACAACTTGGAAATGAAAAAAAATAATAATAAAGAAATGTTAACACAGAAATTCATAGTGGTTCAGTGCACAGACCTTCAAACACAACTGAACACAATAAAAATACCATTTAAGTAGCATAATAAATGAATACAAAAGACAAATAAAACAAATAAATGAATGAATTAATTAATCAAAGGCTTCCAATCTTAGTCAGCATAAGTCATTTAGGTGTAAAAGCACCAAATGTAATAATAACAATTGAATAACAAAACGGGACTAAGTTAAAAAACAACTAAATAACAAAACAGAACTAAAGCTAAAAAACAACTAAACAATGCCTTTTTTTTCTGTAAAGTATGTTTACGATTTTTTCCTTTATGTTAACTTTCATAACATTGCTGTAAAATACACACTTTTGTTACAAAGGAATCATATTCATGATATTTAAAGTAATGAAAAACAGCAGGGTTACTCTTATTATTATTTGTAATATCCTTTATATGTCCTTGAATTCTAGTTTTATACTTTCTTTTGGTCTCACCAGTACAGATGAGATGTCACGAACATTTCACTACAGATATAACAGCGACTACTATACTTGAAAATAAAATCATGAATATGAACTCTAATACTATTAATGCATGAAAACCTAAGTACAATAACCAGGCAAACTTACAATCCCACAATTCATTGCACCGTAATTTCGAATAGGCTTCTCTATATTCACAGTGGTCCACTGAAAAAAAAAAACAGTGGACTAAATAGTGACTAAATGCATCTAATCAGTTTGGTATTACTTTGAATTTTGAAACTAATTCAGATAAGGTTAATTTTTTTGATTGTGATCTTTTGGAGTTCTGAGAAATCTGGTGTGTGATGGTTGAAACTGTCATCCTATACATACCCTACATTCTCTTTCCTCTGGAGAAGTATTACTTCTTAGAAGGGTTTACAATGATTGGAGTGACATTTTGGAAAAATCCTTGAAGGTTGTTTCCATGTTTTTATTAAGAGTTTATAATATATCTGATGTAAGGTCAGCTTACTATCAAGGTAGTCAAATGGACAGAACCTGTCTGCAGGCACATAGTTTTCAGTAAAATAAGAAAAATTTGATAGAAGATAAGTGAATGAAAGTTTTGTAATGGAATGTAGTATATTAAGTTGGGATATGCAAATGTCCATTTCAAAGGGATGGAAATATCTAACCGATGATGTGGACATGAAAATGTATGTTAATTCTAAATTAAAATTTGTATTTTTTCATGGTAGGAATTTGGCAGACCATTTAGTCCACATTACTTTTTAAAAACTCATTGTGAAGATAGAGAGACCTATTCAAAATTATATTACAAACAGGTATGAGGATAGTAATATCTGTCAGTTTACAGTACAGTACTTACGTTTTCACATATTAATAGCATTAGTGTTGAAGTTCTTGATTTTTAGCCACGTACAAGACCAGCTGTTATTTATCCAATTAAATGTCCATCTGGTCTCACCTATATTGGTGAGACCAAAAGAAATGTAAAATTAGGAATTCTAGAGCGTATACTGAATATTAGATATAATAAGGAGAGAAGTCCTGTTGATTTTCTTTTTTATAAATATCATAAATCTGATCCTGTTGGAAAACAAGTAAGTTTTTTATAACAACGCTATAACTTCACATAGAGTCATAAATCGTAAAACAGATTTTACAAAAGAAAGAATGCATTTTAATTATTAAATTTGGCACTTTAGCACCTAAAGGACTTAATGTTGACATAGACTGGAAGGCTTTGATTAATTGAATGTTTTATTAGTATTTTGTTTTAATTAATTATGCCATTAAATGGTATGTTTATTGCATTCATTGTCCTTGTTCTGAGACAATAGGAACTGCTATGTTATAAATAAACAGTTTTTATTTTTTAATTTCAAAATTGTCATTTTCATAATTCTGCTGTGTTTTGTCATTATGGCTTCTGGTCTTTAATGTCATGGATGGCCCAAGAGTCTTTTAGGACTTTATGGAGAAGTTAGAGGATTGTGGATAAGTTTTTTACAACAAGGTAATAACATTAATTTAACAAATGGAGGAGATGCCTTTATTTCAGGTATGGCAGAGAGTTGGTGGCAAAAAGCTTTACATTATTCTACAAGAGATGTATATCTGGTTGCATCATTTAAGCCAATACACGTAGAAGAGTTTTCATCAGAGATACAGAATTCATTTATAAAACTAGAGATACTAATGTTACAAGAAACAAAGGTATAGTAGAATATTGTCACTAAGGATTTTCTCACTACCATGGACACATGATGATCAAAGTTCAGGTTACTCTCAACTTGAGTTCCCAAATCCCTTACCACTGGGTCTACACTTATAGGAAGTGTTATGAATGTTGCAATTATAGGGGTGGTCATCTTTCCAAAGGGGATAAGTATGCATGTTTACACTGAGTTTTTGGCCTTGGTTCTGGCACCAGTTATTTGTCTGTGTCAGACCTTCCGGGAGGATATCTACATCTTTGGGGGATTCAGTGATTGCACCCAGCTTGCAGTCATCAGTAAATTTGGTCAGCCAAAGGCTCTCCACATTTGCCTTGACTAAAGAGAAGCATATTCCATACAGGAGACACCCCAGTACAAAGCTCTGTAAGACACCACTGGAAACAGGCCTCTTCATGGAGGTGGATTCCTTCACCATAACTTCACATGTCCTATCTATGAGCCATTTGGCTATCCACTGGGTGACATTGGTTTTTGTGCCTCAATTTGTGATTTTTTTTTTTAGATTACATGAGAGAGAGATTGCATCAAATGCCTCTAACAAGTCAACGTAGACAGTATGCACTATTTTACCCTTGTCCATGGCTCTAGTGACCTTCTGAAAGAAGTCCACCAATTTTAGTAGGCATGACATGCCTTTGATGAAACTGAAATGGGATGGGTCCAGTGCTTGAACATTCCTATGTCTTTGTTTATTAGGTCCACAATATATCTTTCCATGGCCTTGGATATAAGACTAGTCAAACTTATGAGTCTGCAGTTCCCTGGGTCTTTTGATAGTCTGCCTTTGTATAGAGGGATGACAGTTGCAGTCCTCCATTCCCTAGTGTTGAACCTTATTTGGAGGCTGAGGTTAAATAGAGATTTCAGTGGGCCTGACAGGTCATGTTTTAATCTATTTAGTAGGAATTTAGGGTCCAAATGGAGAGATCATAATGTCAGCAAGCAAAGGAGAGTAGCATTGCTGGAATGGAATTCATCCTCAAGTCTTGGCAAATACCTTCAAGAGGTGGACCCTGTTTTTCACAAAATCTCACCAAGATGACACTGATATATAGATTGTATTATATAAAGCATATATCATAGACAGAAGTAGGTTAAAAATAAAAAAAAGATAGCTGGGTGCACAAGACCCAGGATAAAAAGTCCCCAATCCTGGTAGACACACTGGTACCAGGACCAGAAAAAAATGACAGTGTAGAATCCCCAAGACACGGAAACATTTCTACAATGGGGCTAGGCCAGGCCCAAGGGAATGATGCCCCCCCCCCCTCCATTGTAGCAGGAAGTAGCAGTGCACAGAAATCACAAAAACTGGTATGCCAAAAAGAGCCATAAAGATGATAGAGTGGACCATTGAGGGAAAATAAAGAAATTATTTATTGTTACTATTATGCAAGAAGCCCAGAATGTCCAGACAGAAGATATTCAAAAAGATTAAGAGAGAAATTAGAAGAAAGAAAAATACTTCCACAAAAAAATCTGTCAGAAGCTTCAAATAAAAATGTATGTTCATTAATACAACAGATTTATGAAAAACATTATATAGACCAAGAAACCTTGATCTGTTTGGAAAAAGAAGCTTCTGAGGAAGTGTAAAAATATAAAGAACAAAATCTAGTGACTTTTGAAAGGTATAGAAAAGAAATATAGACATGGGAAAGAAAGAGATATCTGATACGGTACAATATTTATGCAAAGGATAAAGCCAAATTAATCAACACAAAAAAGGCAGCCCCAAAGATATTCAAAGAAGACATACAGGCAAAGGCATCCAAATATGGAAAATTTATCAATAAAAAAATGAGATCACAAGAGTTAATGCAGAACAGAAGATTAGCAAACAGACGTTAAAAAAATAGAGTTTGAAGGTATGGAATACTTGCGAAGTGAAGGATTTAGTGTAGAAAGTCTAACACGAGTTACATCACAGCATGATGGAACAAATCCCCAAAGTAAGGAAAAAACAGGAGAAGCAGGAGACATCTGAAGATGAAATAGAGTCATGGGAAAGAAAATGAGATGTTATATGGTGTAATATTTATACAAAGGCGAAAGCAAAAGTAGTCAATACAAAAAGAACCACACCAAAGATATTAGAACATAAATACTGGCAGAGGCATCTGGTCTTGGAAAATTTTGCAACACAAAAATAAGAAAACAAAGAGGAAAAGTAGAAAAGAGGATTGGTAATGATGAAAATAAAGAAATAGAAACACAGGTTATGGATTACCTGAGAAGTGAAGGGTTTAGTGTAGAAAATCTAACTCAGATAACATGACTGCAAGATAGAGCAGTTGATCACCAAATTAAGGAGAAACCAGTGGAACACAAAACATCTGTTCAGTTGCCATATGAATATACTTTGGAGCCTTCCACAGGAAGCCAATACAAATGTTCAGTTGGATTTGCATAGCAAGAGAAGGAACAGGAAACTGTGGCAACTCTGACGCAGCCAATGTTGTGGAGCGATAGGCCAATGAGTTCCAATATGAAAGAGCAACGGATGACACAGGATGAAACTGAAGAGAATGTTATGCAGGAAGATGCTCTGGAACTTTATGCAGAATGCCAGCAGGAAATGGAGTGCAAAGAATGTGCCCTCAGTTTAGAAGAAATTGATCTAAGAGAAAAGCTGTTTGATTTAATAGAAATGGACAGATGTACTAAGATCAATGAAAGAAATACACTACAGAAAGTCAATAAAACCCAAAAGTTAGACATTTAACAAAACAAATGAATACAGTAATTAGGACTGTCCATAGGTATTCATGTGATATAACAGAAGGAAATACTATATATTACTGTGCAGCTAAATTAATAGCCGATAAATTCTTACCACAAAAAAATACAGGATAGTAAGGGAAAGGAAGGGGAGAAATTGAATGCCGTCATGGAAGTATCAGATAGAGAAAACTATAAAGCAATTATGACAGGAAGTGTCACTGTTAGAAGAGTATAGAAGAGGGAACAGATCAACAAAAATACTCAGAAAGATACACGTGATGAAAGCAATGTGCAATTTCAGAACACATCAGGATTTATTGTGCACTACTGCAAATAATAAACTAAAAATATCAGCACAGGCAGAATAACTTAGGAGATATGCAGATAAATATAAAGGAAAAGTACACAATAAGCCATTTACTGATGACCCAAAAAAGTTTTATAGAGAATTTGGAAACAAGGCAAAAGGAAATGAAACACCACCAAAAAAAAGAAGAAATAGCTACATTTTGGAGAAATATGTATGAAGATCCTGTGGAACATAACAAAGATGTTAAATGGATAGAAGAAGTAAAAGAAATAATAAGAAGTTCTAAGGTATATGATATGAAATGAAATGAAGTAATGGCCAGAGATCGAAACAAAGTTAAAAAAAGCTCCTAACTAGAAAATTCCAGGTCCATATGCAGTACCTAACTTCTGGTTAAAAGTACTGATGTCTTTAAATGAAGGTTTAACCATGAGTAAGAACTATTTATATGCACACCCAGATCAGACGGGTCTATATTATAACACAGAAGTTGCAAAACTTCAAATGTTATCTTATCAAACAACTACATCAAAGGATGAAAATAGCGAAGCCCTGGAATATCGAATTCTTACCTAGGGCAAGATTTTGGTGGGCCGTTCTGTGGCTTCGCTATTTCCTCCACTGTGGTGCGATAGTTATGGACCTTAGGATTAGGGTGCGGGTTAAGGTAAGTGGATAGATATGAATGTATGTGCCCTGGAACATCGAATTCTTACCTAGGGCAAGATTTCGGTGGGCCGTTCTGTGGCTTCACTATTTCCTCCACTGTGGTGCGATAGTTACAGACCTTAGGATTAGGGTGCGGGTTAAGGTAAGTGGATAGGTAGGAATGTATGCATAGTTTAGTGTAGGGTTAGAAGTAGGGTTTTGTTAAGTGTATGTGTGTGTATTTATTAGTTTGTTTGTGTATACTTTTGTAGGGTAAGTGTGTGATAGTTACAGACCTTAGGGTTAGGGTGCGGGTTAAGGTTAGTGAATAGATAGGAATGTATGTACGGTGTAGTGTAGGGTTAGAAGTAGGGTTTTGTTAAGTGTATGTGTGTGTATTTATTAGTTTGTTTGTGTATAGATTTGTAGAGTAAGTGTGCGATAATTACATACCTTAGGGTTAGGGTGCGGGTTAGGGTTAGTAGATAGATAGAAATGTATTTATGGTGTACTGTAGGGTTAGAAGTAGGGTGTTGTTAAGTGTATGTGTGGGGTTTATTTATTTTAGTGTGCTTGTGTTGTGTGTATGTTTCTCAAAACAGCAAATTTTTTCCAAGGGAAAAAATTGCTATTGTGAGTGTTCGATGTTATCATATTTCGAAATTCCAAGTTCAAGCTTATGGTGCTCGATATTTTGGAATTTCGAATATATGATATAGACCCAACCAGACACCAGCCTGGATAATGAAAGGAAAAACAGTACTCCTACTTAAAGAGCAAACCAGCAGGCTATCCTAAAAACTATAGACCATTAACTTGCCTTCCAATGACATATAAACTATGCACTGGAATTGATGCTGACAGAGTTTATAGTCATTTATAAGAAAACTCAATCATGGTAATAGAACAAAAGGGTAATAAACGAAAGTCATATGGAACAAAGGGTTATTTGTTTTTAAATAAAGTCATAATGGAGAACTATAAAAAGGGGAAGAATCTATGTATGGCATGGATAGACTACAAAAAAGCATTTGACATTATCCTGCATTCATGCATAAAAGAGTTTTTAAAAATGTATATGATACACCCTACACTGGTCAATTACATTGCAGCAACCATGAAACAGTGGCAAGAAATTTGCAGTTAAGCCATGATAAAGGGCAAATTTTTATCCCAGGGAATTATAGAATTGGACTGTGCAGTGGTGCAGTGGTAGCATTATCCCCTCACAGCAAGAGGCTCTCCAATTCAATGCTGGGGTGCCTTCTGTGCAGAGTCTGCATGTCCTCCCTGCATTTGTGTGGCTTTTCTACGGGTGCTTTGGTTTCCTACCACATTTCAAAGACATGCATCCAGAGCGTTTCTCCTCAGGCCTCTGCTGAAAATTGGCTTAGTTCCACGTTGGACTTTCCCAGTAAACAAATGTTAAATAATAATAAATAAAAATAAATATTCAAAGGGGGATATTTCAGGGTGACTCTCTGTCACTGTTGCTATTTTGTCTTGCCCTTAACCCATTAAGTTGTCTACTTAACAGATTAGGTCATGGCTAATATTTGGGTCCCAGAAAACAACAAAGTGTAAAGACTTATCTTCTTTTTGCAGATGATTTTAAACTGCATAGTTCATCAGATGAGGAACTGAAAGCACAACTGCAAGTAGTCAAAATTTTTTCAGATGATGTAAGAATGTAATTTGGTCTTGATAAATGTGTGAAAGCAACCTTTAAAGCAGGAAAGCTGCAGCACCAAGAAAACATCAGTTTGGGACAGGAATATCTGGGAATTGATGAAGGATGAACGATAAAACATGAACAAATATGAATAAAATTTAGTAGGAAATATTTAGAAGACTGAAATTAATACTGGAAAACAGCTTTGATATCTAGGAACAAAATCTAAGCTATAAACCAATTTGCTCTTCCTGTCTTAACTTACAGTTTTGGAGTAAATGACTGCCCACAAAAGGTGTTGGATAGGTTGAACAGGAAAACAAGAAGAATGCTTCATGCTCCTCAGAAGATTTATAAAAATCAGTGCATACCAAAATTATATATTCCCTGGTCTGAAGGAGGTATGGGCCTCCTCAAAATTGATTACATGTATGGATCTGCAATTGTGGGACTGCATACATATCTGCTGACCTTATAAGGCCCAAACACAGTGAATGTTTTGAAACATGAATGAAATATGTCTAAGATGCCTTCCTTCCTTAGTTTAGCAGAAGCATATTAGAGTCAAGCGGAATGGAAATTAGATCAGAAGTAGATAAAAGTCAGGCAGCAACTGAATGCACCAAAAAACAAAATAAATAATAGAAGATGAAGGATCAGATGAGAAGGCAAGAAATGTGAAAAATGTATAAATATAGTGAAGGTATATAGAAAACTCCTGGAAGAATGTCATGTTGATCAGGATTGAATGCAGGAATGGTTGAGGAGAGGTAAATGTAAGCCAAAAGATGAAAGGTTAATATTGCCTGCTCAAAATAGTGGACTACATACACGTTGGTTTACAAAGTCCATTGAACATATGGTAGAAACAGACAATTTTAGGTTGTATAAAGGAATTGGAAACAGTCACACATCTTGCTGCTGATTGTGATATACTATTGGCAGAAGGACTATATACTGAAAGGCATAATAATGTGGGAAGGCTGTTGCATTGGGGATTGTGCAAACATTATAACACTGAAGTAGCTGAAAAACACTGGCAACATGAGCCACAAAGCATTAAAGAAAATGATGAAATGTATATCATATGGGATCATCCATTACCAACAGTTCAAAAAATAGATGCGAGAAAAACAGATATTGTAAAGTAGTTCATGAAAAGAAGACAAAAGTAGCATTGATCATTGAAATTGCTAGTGACTACAGTGTCTTAAGTACAAACACAAATTCATTAAATACCAAGATTTACAGGCAGAAATGAGGGCAATTTGGAAGAAAGATACCCAGACATTTCCAGTAGTAGTAGGAGCAATAGGTCTTATAAAAAAATAATTTACAATCATACTTAGATATGTTACCAATACGATATATGTAACTCCGTACGAACTGCAGAAGGAGTCATTACTTGTCACACTGTGGATGCAGCAAAGAGCACTTCTGGCTAACATCAAAGATTGAAACAGTACTAATTTCATGAACTTTAATCATACTTTGACTTAGGAATGGGATCCATTCCTGTCATGGTATTAGAAACCCAAAAGACTTGGAGAAATTTAAAAAAGTGGAATTCTGGGATATTGTCAGGACCCATTGATGTAGTGTTTTAAGATCTGGAGGGCGCGGTGAGGAACTGTTCTTTAGTGGTAGCTGGGGAAGAGATGGTAGAAGACATTTCCTGGTTGAAAACTGGAGGGGTATAATTGGAGAATTATCAGCCAGCAAATTTGCTATATTCCCCAGTTCAGTATAAAAAGTTCTATTTAGTATTAGTTTTAGTTCAGCACATAGCTAGGGGTTCCCTTTAAGGGTGTGCACATAACAGAAAAATGCCTTATGGTAATTTTTAGCTTGGGAGACTACTTTTGCCTTGAAGTTGGCTTTGGTGGACTCAATCAGTCCCCCAAGTTGCTCACTGAGACAGATGAAGGAGGTTTTTTTTTTTTTTATTTTATTTGTTTATTTCTTTCTTTGTTGTTCTGGTCATAACTCTTCCTGCTTTTGAAAATGATTTTATTTATTTTGTAGTATAGCCTATTTATACTGAGGGTCCACAAAGGGGTCTTGTTTTTGGAGTTTATCCTAAGGTTTTTTTGGTTTAGTACGACTGTTTCTAAGAATTTATTTACATGCTTGCACAGGGTTTCCTTAAACACTTTTGCATAGGCCATAGTGTTTTCTGAGTTTGGGGGATTTGGAATTTATCTGTCTTCACTTAACCTGATGTAGTTAGCCTTGGAAACGTTCTTAAAGTTTCTGGGATTTTCTGGGAGTTCAGCCTTTACATTTATTTCATAGGTTACTACTTTGTGATCTGATCTAACCAGTAAGAACATTACACAAGGGGTGGTGCAACTTTCTCTCATATTTGTGAGTACCAGATCCAGGATATTTGCAGTCCTATTAGGTGGGCAGACTAGCTGTTCAAAGGTGTTTGCATTGACAAGTTTCAGGAATCTTTGAGCCTGTTTGCTAGCTGTTGTGTATTTATCCCAGTTTATGTTAGGATAGTTGCAATCGCCCATGAATATGGTGTTGGTCTGAATTTTGAGTAACTCTAGTACATTTAAGTATGTGGTATGGTTATCCTCGGTCATAGATGGGGACCTATAGCTAAGGATATGGTATTGGACTTTACCTGAGGTTAGATGGACATGGAGTTGCTCAAGCATGTCATATTGTCTGACCAATCTTGAGGTATGCTTACTTTTTATGTAGGATGATACACCTCCACCTTCTGTCCCTTCTTGTGCAGTAGCTGGTTTAAATATGTAAAAAGCATTATAGCATTGTACTGCAAGGGTGCCTTCCACAGCTTTAAACCATGTCTTAGTAACTGTACAAATGTCTGCACTCTTCAGGGTAAGGAGTGCTTACAGGGAGTGGACCCTATTGTTGAGACTACTAGTTTTGAGCAGTAACACCTTTACTTTATCTTACATAAAATTTACAATGTTTGGAAGATTTATCAAATTGGCATTGCCTAAATAAGGCATTATAGGGTGGATAATGTTTGTGCCAATATCCAAAAGCCTAGTTGGGACAGAAGCAGACCATCCCTGGCAAAGCAGCCTGGTCTGTCAATCATGTCCTCCCAAGCTGACAAATACTGGAACCCCTTAGAAGATATCAGTAACTAAGCAATTGTTAAAGCCAGTCATATTCTAGTCATATTTATTTATTTTATTATTTATTTATTTTACATTTGTTTACCAGGAGTGTCTGCCTGAGCCCCAAAAAGGCCCATTTTCAGCGGAGGCCCGGGAAGAAAATTTTTAAGTTATGTAGTAAACAGTGTGAACATAGAATTAAAAAAAAAAAGCAGGTTACATAGTAAACAGTGATACAATTACATTGAAGAGAAAAATAAACAAAGAACAGTAGTACAAATAGTATTATAGTAACAGTCTGAACATAGAATTAAAAACAGGTTACGTAGTAAACAGTGATACAACTGCATTGAAAAGAAAATAATAACAGTAGTACAAATAAAGGACTAAGGATGGCTAGTCACACATATTACAAATTATATGTGCTGGTTCTTGAATAAACACATAAGAAACAAAAAAACATTAATGTGTTTCTACTTCGGGGTGAGGTGGTAGCCTCACCAAAAATTTCACAATTAGAATACAAAATATACAGCAGTAAACTAAAGAATAGGATCCAAGGAAAAGAGTCAAGAAAAAAAAGAGCATATCAGAGGAATAATGTAGGATGAACAGTGCTAAAAAATTATTGAGGGGTCAGCCTGGTGTTGAGCAGGAGCATAGCCAGTTTTTAGTCAAATGGGCCTTGAATTTGGATGGGTTAGCTGTGCAAAGAATCGACTGGGGAATTAAGTTCCAAATTTTGGAGATGTGCTTTGAGAATAAGCCATCCCTGTAACTATTGCTGGCTTTAGGGGCTTCAAGAAGAAGTTTGTCAGATTAGCGGTACTCTGAACTGCAGAACAGTTCATTATGATCTTGCAGTCTTAATCCTCTGCAACAACTGTCACACCCTATTTTGGTCTCATCCTTGGAGTAGGTGGAATGCTGCCAAGTGCCAGGCTCATACCTGCTTGGGACACATAACTGGAAGCTCGATCATGTCTCTCTTCATATGGTACAGGGAGGTATGTTTCAGGTCATTAACATCCACAAGGCTATAACAGTCATACTGGTACTTGTGGTTTAATGTCCTGAGTGCATGTGTGATCTGGCAGATCCTTGCCCCTGACAGACAATTGACCATGATGGTCTGCTTGCTCAGCCTAGTGAGGGGGGCATTAGTGTGTCCTTTTCTACTAGAAAATTAATTTTTCATTTTTCAAGGAAACATGAAAACTTTCTCAACATAAGCAAGTTTCCCTATAATGTATGTATTTAACACATATACCTTTAAATTATGTTGCAAAGTAAAACTTTTCCACCATGCAGGTTATTTTTAATTTTTTTTTCTTTCAGTTTTGCCTTCCAGTGATTCAGTATGTTTCATATTCCCCAAAATTAACCCTCCTATATTAATGTCCAACCTATTATAATAGATGCCATTAATATTCATTATTTCACCAAACCTTTATTTTTTCGTCTTTATTTAGTCTTAAACTCACCTTTTTAATAACATTTCAGTTCTTATAACACTTTCATTACTCCATCCTCATTATATGCTACAATAACCAAATCATCTGCATAAGACAGACATACTCATATCTCAATTTCATTTCCCATCTATCAAGATATTTTATCCATTTCTGACATAAATATTTGAATAATTGCATTCATTACTGGAAGAAAAATATACATATTTAAGTGACATCCCTGCTTAACGCCCCTCATAACAATGATAACTTTTGCCATAAATCCATTTACCATTACTTTCACCCTTGAAGTTTCATAGCAACTTTTTATAACTTCCTGTATTTTTTTCCTATTTCATATGCTACCAAAATGTCACACATCACTTCATGACGTACCTTAACAAATACTTTCTCTACAACACACATAACCATCAAGTCTCATTTTTTACCCCATCAGGGTAATATTTAGTACTTTCCTTTACCATTATTAACATGTCCTTTACTTATCTCTGCTTTACACCAAACACACCATTTTATTATGCTAGTCAACACTTTTTGCATCTGTTTTTGTATTCTCATAAATATTTTATAATCAGTTATAGGTCTCCAGGTTCTTATATCTTTTCTTTCAACTTTTTTCAGTATAAAATTCTTCATCCTTTACATATCGTTTATTATTAAAAAAACAAGTTTTGTTCTATCTGCATTTGCATATAAAACTCATAACATAATCTATCTAATCCTGGTGCAGACTCTTTTCTTTCTTTTTTATTACTTCTCACATTTCTTCTATAGTGATCTCCTTTTCCAGTTCTGCTTTAGTACCTTCAGATACGTTTAACATATCATTCCTGTTTTTCAAGTTCTCCCTTTCCATCTAAAATCTTTCTGAGACTTTCATGCTTTATTTTTGTTTGTCTTATACCACCCTCTTCATCATATAATGTATTCATTTTTCCTTCTTTAATTGTCACTTGTTTTCTTAAATTAGGTGATACTCCCTCTGTCTTACTTTTTAAGAAAAACCTTTGCCTATATAATATTTGACCTTTCTCTCTATTTTTGTCATACAACTTTCATTCTCTCTCTTATTCCGTTTTTTTTTTTCGCAGTTTCTGCTTGAAACACGTCTATTATTTTTATTCTGCTTTTTATGTTTATTTTTTATTCTGTTTCCTACCTTTAAAAATCATTCTTATATTTTTCTTTAAATACTACCCACTCTACTTACCAATTTTCATAAACTTCCTTCATTGTCATTTATTCTTCCTGTAATTTCTTACTTACAGGAAGCTGTGGTGGTGCAGCGGTAGCGTTGTTGCCTCACAACAAGAGGTTCTCCTGTTCGATTCTCGGCTGGATTGCCTTCTGTGTGGAGTCTGCATGTCCTCCCCATGGCTGAGTGGCGTTCAAAATACTTGAGTGATTGGGCGGCCCTTCGTTGAAGGTTGGGTGTCAGGCTGGCAACTTGGCACCATAAAAAAATCTTCTGCCAATCATTAGTGGACTGAAGTTCTGCTGTGGTGACCCCTAACCAGGAAAAGACAAACAACAACAGATGCTTTATTTCTTTTATCTCACTAACTGCACCAGTTGACCTTTTGATTTCTTTCCTTCTTTTATTATCTCTTTACTCTCACCTGCCCTTGCCAATGGATGGCACAGTGGTAACATTGTCATCTCACAATAAGACGTTCTCCAGTTTGATTTTCAGCTGGGGTGTCTTCTGTGTGGAATTTGCATGTCCTCCTTTTATCCATATTACAAACACATGCATCTGGAGTATTTCTCCCTGGGCTGCCGCTGAAAATTGGCTTTGTTCCAAGTTGGACTTTCCTGGTAAACAAATATTAAATAAACAATTTCCACACATGATTCTGTTTCTTGCATTCCAATAGAACATATGGCATAATCTATGTATCTTTTAAATATCTCTTCTGATAAGTCCATTCCCTTTTTTCCTACCTGCAGTCCTCCACATTTTATAACTTCCTTGAGTACTTTCACGTCTTGTGCTACTTTCCCAATCTTCTTCCTTAAATTACAGTTAACAGCTCCAATAATCATAATAATAATAATAATAATAATAATAATAATAATAATAGTAATAATAATAAAACATATTAACCATTATATAGCTTTTAGGACATCAGACACATTTTCCTATATATCATACTTGTCTATGCACAAATTACAAATAAACAGAGGAAGGACGACAAGGAAACATGGTGGTGGAATGAGGAAGTACAGAAAAGTATACAGGCAAAGAGGTTGGCAAAGAAGAAGTGGGATTTTCAGAGAGATGAAGAAAGTAGACAGGAGTATAAGGAGATGAGGTGCATGGCAAAGAGAGAGGTGGCGAAGGCTAAGAATAAGGCATATGAAGAGTTGTATGAAATGTTGGACACTAAGGAGGGAGAAAAGGACCTGTACGGATTGGCTAGACAGAGGGACCGAGCTAGGAAAGATGTGCAACAAGTAAAGGTGATAAAGGATAATGAGGGAAACATACTCACAAGTGAGGAGAGTGTGTTGAGGAGATGGAAAGAGTACTTTGAGGGGTTGATGAATGAAGAGAATGAGAGGGAGAGAAAGTTGGATGATGTAGGGATAGTGAATCATGAAGTACAATGGATTAGCAAGGAGGAAGTAAGGATAGCTATGAAGAGAATGAAGAATGGAAAGGCTGTTGGCCCAGATGACATACCTGTGGAAGCATGGAGGTGTTTAGGTGAAATGGCAGTGGTGTTTTTAACCAGATTGATTAATGAAATCTTAGAAAGTGAGGGGATGCCTGAGGAATGGAGAAAAAGTGTTTTGGTACTGATTTTTAAGAATAAGGATGATGTGCAGAGCTGTAGTAACTACATAGGGATTAAATTGATCAGTCACAGCATGAAGTTATGGGAAAGAGTAGTGGAAGCTAGGTTAAGAAAGGACGTGATGATTAGTGATCAGCAGTATGGTTTCATGCCGGGAAAGAGCACTACAGATGCGATGTTTGCTCTGAGAGTGTTGATGAAGAAATACAGAGAATGTCAGAAGGAGTTGCATTGTGTTTTTGTAGACTTAGAGAAAGCATATGCTAGGGTGCCTAGAGAGGAGTTGCAGTATTGTATGAGGAAGTCAGGAGTGTCAGAGAAGTATGTAAGAGTGGTACAGGATATGTATGAGGGTAGTGTGACAGGGATGAGGTCTGCGGTGGGAGTGACGGATGCGTTTAAGGTGGAGGTGGGGTTACATCAAGGATCAGCTCTGAGCCCTTTCTTATTTGCAATGGTGATGGACAGGTTGACAGATGAGATCAGACAGGAGTCCCCATGGACTATGATGTTTGTAGATGACATTATGATCTGTAGTGAGAGTAGGGAACAGGTGGCGGAGACCCTGGAGAGATGGAGATATGCTCTAGAGAGAAGAGGAATGAAGGTTAGCAGGACTAAGACAGAATATATGTGTGTGAATGAGAAGGAGGATAGAAGAATGGTGAGGATGCAAGGAGTAGAGGTGGCGAAGGTGGATGAGTTTAAATACTTGGGGTCAATAGTTCAGAGTAACGGTGAGTGTGGAAGAGAGGTGAAGAAGAGAGTACAGGCAGGATGGAGTGGGTGGAGAAGAGTGTCAGGAGTGATTTATGACAGATGAGTACCTGTAAGAGTGAAAGGGAAGGTCTGCAAGAGGGTAGTGAGACCAGTTATGTTATATGGGTTGGAGACAGTGGCACTGACAAAAAGGCAGGAGTTTGAGCTGGATGTGGCAGAGTTAAAGATGTTAAGATTTGCACTGGGTGTGACAAGGGTGGACAGGATTAGGAATAAGTTTATTAGAGGGTCAGCCCAGGTTGGAAGGTTTGGTGACAAAGCCAGAGAGGCAAGATTACGTTGGTTTGGACATGTGCTGAGGAGGGATGCTGAGTATATTGGGAAAAAGATGCTAAGGATGAAGCTACCAGGTAACAGGAAAAGAGGAAGGCCTAAGATAAGGTTTATGGATGTGGTGAGAGAGGACATGCAGGTGGTTGGTGTGACAGAGCAAGATGCAGAGGACAGGAAGAAATCGAAACAGATGACCCGCTGTGGCGACCCCTAACGGAAACAGCCGAAAGAAGATGATGATGATTATGATGATGATGATTAACCATTATATAGCTTTTAGGACATCAGGCATATTTTCCTATATATCATACTTGTGTATGCACACATTACAAATAATCTTGCACCCCGTTTCTCCTTATCACGTCACCATCCTACCTGGTACTAGTATTATTAAAGCTAATATTTTCATTTCTTGTTAAAGGCCCAATACTGGAGTATTCTTCATTTCCTAAAGATATATTCTTGTTTCCCCAGAAGGCCTCAGTTCTATAATTTCTTTTTTTTCTTTTTGAGCACATCTTGTATCTAATAAACATATAATTTCTGCAAAATCCTGTTTTTTTCCTTCCTCACTTCCCAGCCAATCATACCTATTCTCTTCCTGAGATACACCATCTTTTTTCTCCAGTATTTACCTCAATTTATTCTGAATTTATTATATATTCTTCTTCTATATTTTCTTCCACAAAATTATCTGTCATCTTCTTTGTTATTATGTTCAGTACTTTTCTTCAGCTATTCCTTTGTCCTGTAGCACAGCAATTCAAGCAAAAATGCCCTTGGATATTACATTTACTACACTTTGGTTCACAATTTTTAGCTGTGTATCCCCTCTCACCACCTTGCCTGAATCTTCTTTTTTCACAATCTTGTATTAAATGTTTTTCATCCCCACAAAAAAGGTCTTTGTCTCTCCCCAGTATCTCACAGTCCATCTATTTCCATTAAAATTTATTGCATTTTAAAGAGACTGCATCCACCCTTCTGTCATATTTAATGTTTGTAACTCCCCCCTCCAAGTCAGCACATTTCTTTCATTAAATACCTTCTTTATATTATGCCCTTCATTACAAACAGATAAGAAAAAAAAATAATTTCAAAATTGTCAGTGTCAGCAGTTCTGAACCGCACATATACTTTCTGTTTAAGTTGCAATTCATAATTAAAACATATAGTCCTTACATGGTGAAGTTCTTGTCTTCCTCCTATCTCAGCAGTAGCATAGCTTGTGGGGGGGGGGGTCCACCCCAGGCAGCACTTTTGGGACTGTCACTGTCACATTAAACACATTTACTCACTGTTTTGAACAGTCCCATAGTATCACATCCTGTTCTTCTGGTAAAATCACATTGTGCATGCATTGTCGCGCAGATGTACTATTCCGCCTGTGCATTTTAAAGCAGTTCACTATTTAGCTGCTCTCTTTGTGTGTGTGGCTGCTGTCTGTGTGTGGCTGCTCTGTTTGCTCTCTTTGTGTGTGTGTCTGCTTGAAATTCCCCAGTTAGGTATACCCGGTGGTTAGTATTACTCAGGCTCAAACCCTGTACCTTAGGTACAAGAAGCAAGAGCCTGAATTCTCTACCTATACCACCACTTGTGATGTAAGGAGTTGAGTCCATAGCTCTCATCTGTCCAGATTTTCACAGAATGTCAGGAAGTTTGGCTCATACATTTGGTTAGTTCCTCTAAAAATTTGTGGCTTTCTGGCAAATCAGTGAGAACTGAATTCACTAAATAATGATAGCCTTTTAAGTTTCAGTCTTCCTATCTTTTAAGAAATGCATGGTAACACAAAGCATTTTATTCTAGCAACTTTGTAACATTATACAAGCAGTGTTGACAATGAGTCCCTGGTTTGGGGCCTTTGCCCCCCCCCATAAATGTTGGCTTTTTCCACATTTCTTCTGCTGCAAAGTTGAGAGATACAGTTGAGTGACAAATGGATTTTACAAGGAGCTGAGAGCTTCAGGGGAAGAGAAGTTTAGTGCTGCTTATGCCAAACCTGTTTGCATTGTTAGTAGCACAACAGGTAGTATATATGCTCTTGACGCAGAAGGCTGTGGGTTCTACTCCCCCATTATGTAGATGGACTGCTAATACTGCACTGTGTTGTACTTGAAATGGGGTGGATGCTGCAGTTCTAAGGATGTCCTCCTGTGGCCGAGAGACCTAGTAACTATGAACTCGTTATCAGTTTGGAATCCATTCCCTATTGCAATATTACTAGCTTATCATTTTTTAATGTAACACAGGCAATTTATTCTTCAAGGGCAACAGGCACTTTACTTGTAGATGAAGCAATGGAATATAAAGTTGTTTGCTAGCAGCAACCTCTTCATTAGTTACAGATCTCTTTAATGTGGAATTATTTAGATGACTTTTACTTCTGCAGAGATTGTGCATATTTACTGATACTGGTGGATTCTAATGACAGAAACTTGAGTAGAGTTTTATGATGGAAATGTTCTGAACTGGGCAGTTTTGTCATTATTGGTTCATACATTTTCTTTCACTGCTTACTGGAAAACTGTTTAAAACAATAAATTTAAAACACTCTCTAACAAGTATGCCGTATTATACAAGGGATACAATTTAATACAATCAGGAAGGTGAATCAAAAGCACATGTATGTTTGCATGGTCTTAAATATGTGTGCAAGGATCCTATGATTTGAAAACAATCCACAGGTAAACTTTATCCACTACTTCTTTGAATGTGGGTTTCAATACTCTTTCAAGGATAGAGAAGTTTTAATGCCAAGTGTGTTTTTATTCTGAGACTGTATTGCTTTGTTTAACAGATGCCTATCAGTGTTTGTGCTATAAAATTTAAAATAAAAGTTTGAAATAAAACCAAATAACCATTGTAGAAGTAAAGCATAAAGCAGTATGCACATTACAGTGTTTATGGTAAATTGGGAGAAATAGCGAAGTAATTGGACACTGGAATGGCTGCAGGGAGGGAGGGCTGTGTATGGGGGGGGTCCCCATTTTACCATGATTTTGTGAAGGGGAGGTTTGGCAAACTCAAAGCCAGCCCTAGGTGGCACACGCTCTAGCTATGCCACTGTATCTCAATCATGATTTTTTTTCTAATAAACAATTTGTTTCAAAAGTCACTTCACAGAAGTCTTGGTGCTCAAATATATTAGTGTTCTTATGTATTTTTATATTAAATCATAAATGCAAAATTATAGTGTCCAAAACATTGTATCTATTTAAACAAACATCAGTTTTTATTTTAATTCTAACCACAGACTTCTTAGTTTGAAGATGCTCACTTACAGTCTGTTGCCATATACTTTTTTCTATTACCAGATCTGCTTGCCTTCCATTCTTACAGCTCAGCATGAGATTTTTTTTTTGTCATATCCTGTTGCTGATGTGTCCCTTTTAAACTAGTTACTCCACTTGCCTAACAAACACAAGTGTTTTCTGCTCCACCAAAATTCATTGCTTTTCCTGTTGAAACTATTTCTTCTGCTTCCATGATACAATCAGCTACTTTACTCCACCTAACATCTGCTCCATTTTTCGGTTCACTTTGTACATCAAATTTACTACATCTCATGTTGGTAATTCATCTTGTTTTTCTGTTAAAATAATTTCCACAGTTCCAATAGTTTAATTCATCTCTTGATTTGCTTCTTCCAAATGACACACTGCTCCATCTATCATAACATTCTCCATCTCAGATTTCTCACAAGCATGTCAGCAGCAACCCTTGGTCATGACCTAGTGGTTGTGATGCAAAACAACAAGATAAAATGAGTAGGGGAAAGTTCTCCAGTGCCCTGGCTAAATTTCCTCTAATCAGTTTAAAAAGCACCTCACGTTTGTCCTGGACAGTGCCTGCTGGCCTAGTGGAACTAACCTGGGCTGGTTGCTAGTGGAAAATAAATATATTTTATTGCTGTTAACTTTATTCCATTTATGTAACATAGTAGCCTGATTTCAGCCACATTTCAAAACCTTTTTGCATTTTTTAAGTAATTTTCTAGAAATGAAACTGGTATCGACTAATATTTACTAGAATTACACACACAGGGCTTAGACAAATCTCTTTCATAAATACTTTGAGAATTATATTTCTTTTTATTTCTCCCCTCCCATAAGACCTTGCCTGAACACTCCACAAATGACACCCTATTGTTCCATTCATTTTGGAGGCAAAGGACCAAAGCATTCTCAGACTGGTTCATAGCCATATAACCCATTCATTCCCACCTGGGAGTCCTGGCAAGCTCTTCATCCCCCATATAAGTCTAATGGTTGGGTGCAGGACAATTTGTCGATCCTGGGGGGGGGGGGCAGGTGAGCTACAATCTGCCAATTTTGAACAGTCTTTTCCTGCAAATCCCTTATCAGATAACCAGGATGTGTACAAATCCCTTACCAGATAACAAGGAGATTTACAAACTCCTTTTCAGATAAATAGGATGTGTGCAAGTATCCCAATCAGTGACAATACATTTCCATGAAAGCTAAATGCAAATGAGCTTAACATAATGTGATCATATTGGAAGAAATTTGAATTCAGGTTTAGTTATGAGATATAAGTATGTCAAGTTTTTCTCTGAATGATGCAGCATATACTAGGAATACTTAGTAGTGCAGTAAACATACTAGAAGGAATGAATGACAAAGAAGTTAACCAGAAAAACAATAAGCAAGACCAGCTCAGTGGTACAGGGCAGAAACTTTTGCTGAGATAGTTGAAATATTGTTTCCAATAGCAGCCAATGGAAGGGATAAATTAAACAACATTATCCATCTGGCAACTCACAAGGGCAATGTAGCAACACCTTTGGTGTAGATGGAGTTACTGCACTGTAGATGGTAGTAGTTCATGTAGATGGAGTCACTGCATTGTAGATGGTAGTAGTCCATGTAGATGGAATGACTGCACTGTAGATGGTAGTAGTCCATGTAGATGGAGTGACTGCATTGTAGATGGTAGTAGTCCATGTAGATTGAATGACTGCACTGTAGATGGTAGTAGTCCATGTAGATGGAGTGACTGCATTGTAGATGGTAGTAGTCTCATGTAGATGGAGTCATTGCATTGTAGATGGTAGTAGTCTCATGTAGATGGAGTCATTGCATTGTAGATGGTAGTAGTCCATATAGATGGAGTGACTGCACTGTAGATGGTAGTAGTCCATGTAGATGGAGTCACTGCATTGTAGATGGTAGTAGTCCATGTAGATGGAATGACTGCACTGTAGATGGTAGTAGTCCATGTAGATGGAGTGACTGCATTGTAGATGGTAGTAGTCCCATGTAGATGGAATGACTGCACTGTAGATGGTAGTAGTCCATGTAGATGGAGTCACTGCATTGTAGATGGTAGTAGTCCATGTAGATGGAGTGACTGCATTGTAGATGGTAGTAGTCTCATGTAGATGGAGTCACTGCATTGTAGATGGTAGTAGTCCATATAGATGGAGTGATTGCACTGTAGATGGTAGTAGTCCATGTAGATGGAGTCACTGCATTGTAGATGGTAGCAGTCACATGAGAGGAAGTGTACTTCCAAAACATACTCTTCCTTTTGGCTTACTGGAGCTAAACAGTATGCGTGGGCATGCTCAGCTTGGTCAGTATTCACTGGGCAACATCTGGTGCTCTCATTTATTTCACCCTGTCTGATGTGTTAAGCTGCCTACTTCTAGGAATAGTGAACTATCACTGGCCATTCACTCCCATCCACCTCGACCAGCTCCTTTAGTTAATTTATAAAATATACTTTTTAATACATTTCTATCAAAATGAGATCTATGATTTCTATTAGTCTTGCTACAATATCTTTAATGTCATAATTGTCTCTTTCAAGTTAAAATAATAGGAATGGACTTACAGAAAACAATCAAGACAATCACTGGCACCAGAAGGATAAAAAATGAGATGATGTATGGGAACTTCATGCATGTCCCAGTGTTAGCAGCAGGAGCTTTAGTTTCCCTGCTGATGTGAGCTTCTGTCGAGAAAAAAAATGATAATTTTAGTATTAAGTTGTAATTTCACTTTGCCAATTTAATATTTCATATTGCATTTTATTGTAAAATGAATCTACTAACATTAGTATTTTTATATATTTAAAGATGGCAAATCTAAGAAACTTGCCTTTAAAAGCAGGTCTATGGCACAGTTAAAAGTGACAACAATCTCATTGCACTAGTAGGTGCCTTACAAGAGATGAGTGTGTGAGAAATGTAATTTGAACACTGCAAGTTTTGGCATAAATATGAAAAATTTCATATCACATTATACAGAATTATATGACAAAATACCTTACAGAATGTCATGTGTTAAGTTCTTCATACAGTTTTAAGGACATTCTCAGATATATGTCTCCATTAGAACATGTCTACAGCAAATATTAAGAAACAAGTTCCTCTTTTACCTTGTCTTTATTGCAGACTACAGTCTGCTTCTTAAGTATCACTTCAAAACCATCAGCTGCTCACTGTAAGACACCAGGAACAAACTTCACTGCAATGATTACAGATTTCAGTTCACGAATAATGCTGGAGTCATTTCTATCCTACATCAAATATATTAGCTCCTTCCCCAGATTCCACTTACATCTTAAAAATGTTAACTAAAGGTGCAGTCTGTAAACAGTTTTAAGAATAACAAAATAATATGTTATCCCTGAGAACAGCTACTGTTATCTCCTCTAGATTTTTTCATCTTTCTGAATATCCATCTCTCTCTGTCTCTGTCTCGCTCTCTCTCTTTCAGGATCATTCATCTTTACTTTTCTGTCCTACTTCTCTGCATTCTGTTTTGTTGATAATACCTTATGACAAAACTTAACATACTGTAATCAACATTTTGCCAGTATTCAGAACCGTGAGTGTTACATATAACAACTGTCAAATTTATTGACTAAACATTGTTAATACATATACATAGATATATATATATATATATATATATATATATATATATATATATATATATATATATATATATATATATATATATATATATATATATATATATATTTCATTTTTTGCATGTTGGAGGTGGTGACTGAAAGAGTTCCATTTGGTCAGTTAGCAGAGGCTTCTTCTTCCACTGATATAAATCATATGGAATCAACCAAAAAAAAAATGTATTATAGGCAAGGATAAAGAGGAGCGGCAAACTACATCAAATACCACAAACCTCTCTTGAATGTGATATATATAAAATATCTGTGTATACATGCATGCACACATATTTTATATATATATATATATATATATATATATATATATATATATATATATATATATATATATCCCTGAGTATGCTATCCATAGCTATTCTTCCATTCCTAAAGTCCACAATATTAAACTTGTCCAAAATCTGTCAAAATTCAACCCTCACACATTCAATAGAGTCTTGAAAATCCTTAACTGGAATAGTCTCAAAACTCTTCCATTGGCTGACACTTGGCTATACTTTAATGCCTTTGGCACATTCCACTTTAATAAAGATAGAGAATTCCCAAAGACATTTGATGACCTTTATTGATTAAAACATAAGAAAACAAACACATCATAACTTTATTAATCATAACATAATTTCTTGGCACATCATCAAACATCAAATGACCATCCATAAGGGCAGCGTAGCATCAATCACCCTTTCTGAATAAGCAGTGTTCTCCACCCCCTTGCTTATTTTTACAATTTAGGCAGCTTTCAGTTGCTCACCTTCATTCCAAAGCCTCATATCCATCCAAACCACCAGGTGCATGCAGAGTCAAACCACTCACTTCCACCACTCCAGGCTTCCTTCTTCCAAAAGTGTACACCAGAAGGGGAACATAACAGGGTCAAGTCTGTCCTTCTTCTCCACCCACCAGTTTAACTCAGGCTCCTCCTCACTAACCAATCTTTAACCACCTCCTCCAAAAAAGAATCCCAGGTTCAAATTAAACCAGTCTAAAAACAAACAAAAAAAAAGTTCTAAGCTTGTTTCCCACCTTTTCTGTAGCTAGTCTAGTCCAGATACAGATTTGCTGTATTAGCTATATCTAGGATGTTTTTTGTAAGTTTCTGAGCCCCCCCAGACCTTTCTGTGTTGGAGGGAAGCCTTCTAGCTTATCAGTGGGAGTGGTAAGCACTAGATAGCCTATCTACCACAAGAGGAGTGGTTTCTGGTCCAGAAATTGTAGTTTATTGGCCATTTGGGCAGTTTTTCTATCCTTTTCAACTTTCTGGTTTAAAAGCCTGCATTTGCATGGGTTTGCATGCCGCACAGCGGTGCTCAGCTGAGGTAAACTATTACTAGTGCCAGAAAGTCTGCTCTTCAACTTTCCCTTAGAACATGCTTGCTCTTTTACTTCTTGCACTTCAGTTAGCTTAATCAGATAGCACTTTAACAGGCTTTTGTAGCATTTGTTGTAGCACACTTAGGTGTTATCAGCACTAGCTGTTACTATGCAGTAACAGCACCAGTACTTATTAGTTATGACCACCCCTCCTGGTATGATTGTAGGGCAATTTCCTGTGCTTTCTCCTGCTAACCTGGCTCACTTGGGCATTCTGAGACAGTGTGGCAACTGTCTAATGTACACAGACAACCCTCTCCTCTTACCTCCCAACACTCATACATGTGAGAGATGCACTTATATCACCAAACTGGAAGCAGTGCATGCTCCAACCAAGACCAGACTAGCTGGTCAAGAGGAGAAGGTCAGCACCTGCAACTCACTACATAGAACACACAGCCATCCAAAACACCAACCATCACAACCCACACATAGAAACACAAACCATACATTCACCTTCACGGAGACTATCAATAAAAATTTACCCAAACAACAGAGACTCTCAAGACAGAAATGCACTTGATCACCACAATACAGCACCAACCCCAGAACATATAACTCACCACCACAGTGTGCCCCTCAACCAAAGCCATTAAGGCAAAACACTTTCCCAATGTACTAATCATAGAAGACTCAATTGTGAGGCACACTAATGTCCCACTCACTAGGCTGAACATGGAGAAGGTGACAGTCATTTGTCTATCAGGTGCCAGGATCCATCGCATAACACATGGACTCAGGTCACTCCATAACAAGTACAAATATGACTCAGTCATTGTCCATGTGGGTGTGAATGATGTGATATGTACCTCCCTGGACTACATGAAAAGAGATGTGACGGAAGTCTCGGATTATGTGGCCCAGGCAGGTATGACCCCTAGCCCTGAGCGGTATTCTACCATCACCCAAAATGATAACACAGTATGAGCAGAAAATGATTGACTTCAACAATTGGTTAAGTTTCTGTTGTCATTCTAAGGGGATCCAGTGTCTGTCTGCCTGGGATGACACGATCAACAGACCTCGATGCTTTGCCAGAGACGGCCTGCATCTGTCACCCCTGGGATTCCGAGATGTGGCTAAGGCTCTTGCCACCCCTTTTTAGGCAGTATTCCAAAGACCAAAATTCCACTGTAACAGCTACAAATAAATGCAGTCTGAGGGTCATGTTGCTCAATGTTAGAAGTCTAAATCTTAAGATGCACTCGCTCGAAGCTCTCCTCAAAATGGAGAATGTCGACATCTGTGCTGTAATGGAGACCTAGTTTAAAGAGGCAGAAAGCACCTCTGCTTTCCCAGGCTACAACTCATTCCATACCTTACATCTCCGGAATACGTACAGAAGCTCCAAAGTTGGTGGTGCTTTCATATTCTTAAAGGATATGCACACCACTAGACTGGTAGTCCAGCATAATGCATCTATGATACTTCAGGTACAACTAACACTGGGTAAGATGGTGATACAAGTCATAGCCTGTTAAAGAACGGCAAACATGTCCCTAGACTCTCAATCCAAGTTCCTAAGCACCCTGGAATCTATCAAGTTCCAACCCAATACTCTCATAAGGGGTGACTTCAACTACTCTTCCACCAACTGGGAAAACTATTCAAGTACCAATGTACAGGCCCAACGCTTTTTAGAATTTATCAGTTCCAATGCCCTGGACCAGCTCATTCTGACCCCCACTAGAGGAAGCAACATCCTCAACCTGGTTATCTACAATATGGGAGACCATTGCTCCACACCTATAGTCA
Source organism: Protopterus annectens (assembly GCF_019279795.1). Lineage (NCBI taxonomy): Eukaryota > Metazoa > Chordata > Ceratodontiformes > Protopteridae > Protopterus > Protopterus annectens. Next base: position 107,016,309 of record NC_056741.1, read on the forward strand.
GTTCCTCCCTGGTTAAATCTGACCACAAACTGATCACCATGGAAATCTCCATTTCACCTGCAACCCCCTGCTAAGGTGACCACCCTGAAAAACTTCTCTAAAGCCAACTTTGGGCTCCTAAAAACAGAGGTGGCTAACTTCTCGGCACCCATGCCAATGGAAAATAGCTGCATGACTGCTGAATCATACACCAATGCACTGTACAAGCACATACACAAATGGATGGACCTTTCCATACCAAATAGAACTAAGATGCTCTACTCCAAAAAAAGGAAGCCAATCTGGTGGTCCCCGGCCATCAATAAACTAACTCTACAACAGAAGAAAGGAACTGTTGCAGAAAAAAATGAAATCACAAGACTGGAAAAGCTCCCTTATCAGTCTCAACAAAAAGCTGAGATCCCTTATGAAATCCTTTAAAGCCAGCTATGAAGGCAGAATTCCAGCTGACACCAAAAACAACCACAAAGCCTTCTATAGCTATATCAAAAAACTCCAAGCCAATACCCAGATTTCCTCTGAGTTATTGCACAATGGCACCTCCTATATTGAGCCAACAGATATAGCCAACACACTGGCCATCAGATTCAGTGCCAACTTTACCCCCCAAGGGCCCTATCACAATATCAGAAGAAAGCCTGGTACCTACCATTTCTGCTTTACAGGTAAAAGCTGCATTACTCAAAGCCAAGAATACAGCATCCATGGGACCTAATAATATCCCGGCTGTGTCCTACATGAGCTACAAAACTAACTGGCACCACATCGGTGTGCCCTGTTCAATCACAGCCTTACCTCAGGCTATGTCCCTAATGAATGGTGCACTGCTACAGTCATCCTGGTCCATAAAGGGGGAGCAACTATAGACCATGGGAACTATCACCCCATTAGCCTGATGAGTCTGCTATGCAAAGCTATGGAGTGCATCATGGACCTGCTTAACAAAGATACAGGCAATCTCCAAATGCTTGACCCCACACAGTTTGGCTTTGTCAAGGGGAGTTCATGCCTGCTGAACCTGGTTGACTTCTTTGAGGCAGCCACCAAGGCTGCGGATGAGGGTAAGGCAGTGCAAACAGCCTACCTTGATCTGGCCAAGGCCTTTGATACCATTCCCCACTCAGGTATCATTGATAAACTCACAAAACTAGGCATCAATCCTTACATCACTGTGTGGATTGCAAACTGTCTCACAGACAGGGCCCACAGAGTGAAAGTTGCGGATTCTATGTCAGACTGTCGACCACTCATGAGTGGGGCTCAGTCCTGGGCCATCTCCTGTTTGGCATCTACTTCTCAGAAGTCTAGGCTAACAAAGAAGGGCTCTGGCTGACCAGGTTTGCTGATGACTGCAAGCTAGGAGTCATTATCAACTCCGCAAGTGATGCAGACATCCTACAAAAAGGCCTCTCTGAGACCAATGACTGGTGTCAGAACCATGGCATGAAGCTTAATGACAAAAATGTGTCATCATCCTGTTTGGAAAAAACTCAGTTCTCATGAATTGTCACATTGATGGGATCCCACTGAACACTGAAGGGGCCATAAAAGATCTGGGCACCCAAGTAGATAACCACCTCACCTTCGACCACCACATTGCCACTGTGGTCAGAAAGTCCTTCTACATGGCACATCTTATAACCAAAGGTTTCACATCCAGGAACAAAGAGGTCATCATCCCTCTATACTCATCCCTCATTGGACCAATCATCAAATATATCGCATACCTGACCAGACATCTACAACAGCTGGAGAGGCCACAACAATACCTCATAAAAAGGATCCTAGGCCTTAAACTCATGTTCTACATGGACAGACTCATGAAATTTCAGCTGTTCTCAGTCTCTTATTGTCTACTTAGAGGTGATCTCTGCTTGACTTACAAAGCCATGTCTGACCCAGCCCTACTTGAAATGCTACACCTAAAGAAATCCCAAGCCCCCCGCACCACATGCTCCAGAGATCACAACCTCTTTACCACAATTAACAGAACATGCTGGAGGGACAAGCTGATCACCCAGAGACTGCTCATTCTCTGGAATAAACTTCCCATTCATGCCAAGCAGAGCACCTCACTGGTCCTCTTCAAAAGAAATCTTGATGACTGGATAGGTAATAGAAAGATCACCTCAGGGATCACTCCAGTTGCCCTACTGGATAGGGGCATTGTGAACTAACATCGGATGGCATGGTGCCTGGGCAATTTTTTGGGGCTAGGCTTGTAAAGGCTCCAGGGCCATTAGCCTAGTACACACCTATGAACCTATGAACCTATGCACTCTATCCTCCCTGAACCACATAGGGTACCTGTCAGCAAACTCATTATGCCATGTGGTTCGCACTCCCATTGCCCTCAACTGCTTTGCCAACCTAAAATGTACAAACTTCAACACCCTCTCAACTGCTGAAAACATCTTAGCATTCCTCCAAGTCAAACGAGGAATAATCTCTGACCACACTAAGCACAAATTTGGGTATAACTTCCTTAAAGCTAACAAATCCTCCCTTATCTGATAAACCAGCTGATGCTTTGGTGTCAAACCCAAATCGTTACCTGCCAGGTGCACCAGCAAGACTTCAGGAAGCCCACCTGAGTTTGAATCACTGAAATACCTGCAACAACTGGTTTCACTTGAGCCCACTAATGCCATGCCATATAACTCTCCAACCAAACCAGTGTAACCCCAACTGAGAACCATTACTCCTCACAGCAGCCCTCCTTGCTGCTCAGTAAACATACGAATGACCTATTATGAAAACCCTTTTGCCTAGAAAGAAAGAAGAGAGAGAGAAAAAAATAATTAATATTAGAATGTAAAAAACACCATCCCCTATCTAAGTCAAAAAGGCATTGGAAGACCATTTCCCCACCCTCTTAATGATTTCAATCAAACTACCCACTCTCACCAAATCTGAAGCTCTACTCATCCTAAAAGAATGAGTAGAAAATCTCTCTCCATCCAAATCCATACTACAGAATGCCCTTCTCATGACAGAAATTAACTGTCCCCCTGTTATCATCCTACCTCCTTTTGACTTGAAAACTAAATCCTGCAACCTCCCCTTATGAGACGCTAACAATCTCCTTGCCCACACCACTGGATACATCTGCTCCAACCTGTCCTCCACTAAAACTATTTGCACACCCTTGCCTGCCTGATCATTCCTAGATGTCTTTAACCTAATTTGCACTGCACCTGGCAGTAACATGATGTCATTTCAAACCAATGACCCCAGCAACTCCAATACCCTAAAGGCCCCAAAGTACATCCAGACACTCAATGTCACCTACACAATATAATCCACCAATTCCCCAATGATCCTAAGCATACCCTGCAGCAAAACCTTTAACACTTGCCTTGTCACCAGTCAGCGCTTGATCCTGTTCAAACCTCCCTCCTAACCCCATCCCTTCAACACTTGCCCCACCATCAAGGATTTAATAAAATCCTGAAATCTTGCCACTCGAGCAAACACATTAATTGCTACCAAGTTCACCTTAACTGATTTTACCACCTTAACTTGTGCCCCAGCTAAATATCACAACAACTATTCTGACCACTCACCTGCCTCCTTTGGTAACTGCATAACAAACCTGTCAAAATCATGCAATGGCCTACCATAAGCCTTTCTGGTGGACACTTCCTAGGACTGTTGCACCAAATTCATGATCATGCCAGCCCAATCCACCACACTTCATCTGGCACCACCACAGGGTCCTTTTCTGCCATCTGGGCCAACAGCTGAAACCTGGAAAACTGAAAGCGGGACAAACTATCAGAAATCCCATTCCTCACCCATGATACATGCACACCTGTGAAGGAAAAAGTTTATCAATAAATTCTGCAGAACTAACTTACGCAATACTAGCAATAAACATTTAGACTTAGCCATCTTAACCTGTAAAACTTGCACAACTGCAACACTGTCAGAATTAAAAACTACCCTCCTGCCTCTCAAACATTCCTGCCACACCAATGATGTCACCCAAATCGGCATCAACTCCAAAAATGCAACATCCCATTGCCACTCAGGTAGCGCAAACCACTGCTCCCCAAAAAAGTCCCTATACTTATGCCCACTGCCACATCAGTGAACAGCTGTAACTCCCATTGCCATACCCAATCCCACTGCCAAAAGGAGACACCATTAAATTGCTCTAAAGACTGCAATCACAAAGTTAAATCATTTTGAGTGAATTTGCCGATTCTCAGCAAATGGTGCTTATGTTTACCCCTTTTCAATATAAAGGCTACCAACCTACAAAATGTCCATCCTGGGTGAACAGCCCAACAAGCAAAATTCAAGAGTCCTAAGAGTTCCATAGCATCCCTCACCTGCAGCTTGTCCCTAGCCTTCATCCAAAGTATCTTTTCTTTTAGCCTATCTACTTTCTCCCCAAGCAAGTAAAACAAATCCTGTTCTGCATCCATGCTCAACCCCAGAAAATCCAGTACCTTTGCCGGAGCCTCCAACTTGGGCATGGCCAATAGAACTCCCAGTTCCTCGCACATCCTCAAAAACTCATACATAGCCAACACTGCTCCCTCATTCCCTTCACCTACTAGCAAAAAATAATTCGCTGCCAAATCCAATGTAAAGCCATGCTAAACTTTTCAAAAGTGGAATAGGCTACTTAGCATCTAATTGGCATGCCATTGTCAAAATAAAACTTGTCTCCCACCACCATGCCCAACAACGGCCAATCCTCTTCTCAAACTTCAAAAGGTGAAAGGCAGGCTAAAATCCACCTTAAGCAACCATGGATCTTTAAACCCTCTAATGATGTGGACCACATCATCTAGTGACCCATAACTCACCTTAGCCTCCTCCACTGAAATGAAGTCATTAACAGACTTTCCCTTGGGGTAAGACAAATGGTGAATCAAATGAAATCCCCTTGGCTTCTTTTTAGGTATCAATACCAATGGTGAGATCTTAAAGCTGACAAATGGAGGACTATAGCATGGGCCCAATAACCGGCCCATGTGTCGCTCCTTCTCCACCAAAGCCTCCAAAATATCCTCCCTCTCCCTCACTGAACTCAAAATTTTCCCCACTCCTCCATCATCTACTGATTTAGACTTAATCAAAAACCCTTTTGAAAAACCCTCAGTCAATTCCCCTGCCACCTCTGGTTGCGGGTACTGCAAAAGCATGTCCTGCAAGACATGCACCTTAACAGGAGAATGTGTTCCTGAGTCATCCTCTTGCCCCCTGAAAAGGCACCCCCCCTGTCTGACCATGAAAAGCACCCCTACCATGTACCCCTTGCAACCATAGAGATGTCCCCCTAACCCAATCTGTCTGGCAAAGGATGATGTTTGCCCCACCAATTGATCCTCACACCTACCACACTGAACTGCTGGGTGAACACCTGCACACTTTGAGCAAGTGTGCAAGAATCTGCATGCCACCCAAATGCATCTTCCGGCATTGAAAGCCCAACATACTCCAACACCTCCTTCCCACACCTTATTCCCTCTGCTGCCCACACTAAATCTGTCCATCATAGTGGAAAGCCAAATATCAAGGTGCCTCACCTCCCAATACATGGACCTATCAACTGCCTTCTTCTTGTAAAATTTCTGATCATACCACAACCAAGCATTTCCAGCCTGTATCCTTTGCGCCTCCTGTATTATCAAAAAGTAAGCTAAAAGTGGAAGGGGTAAAGCACTATCCTTCTCCAACCATACTGCCATGTAGTAAATAAATCCCAAAACCCAATTCTCCCATGTTCTTGGCCACATTTTCCTCACTTGCCTTCAGCCGAGGGCCGCTAAGGCTGCCAACAGGTCTTTCTCATTTGCTGTTTCAGCTTCCAACAAACATTGGACACCATCTGCATCAATTAGCTCAAAAATGTCCCCATAGTCTCCTTTCCAAATTGTTTCCTTTACGTAAGAGGGTATGTGCGGAATTAAAAAGACTGCCACACCCCTTTACCTCAGCTCCTGTGTAGCCAACTAATCACCCGATTGCATCCTAGCTTACCTAAGCAAGGGTCAGCATCTTTCCCCAGTGACAACAAGCTATCAACTATGGCTGGACTGTCCATACCAGAAATCTGCTCCCCGAAACCATACCCCTCTCCCCCTAAGTCCTTCAGACTCCAACGTTGCCCACAGGACCCACTGAAAATGTATGCAAGTTGATAACCCTATCACCCAATCTATGGTCCCTCACCCCCTGCCCCTCTGTAACTAGTGCTCCATCCATCCCCTCAGCAAGAACTGTAGAACCATTACCTGCAGGAGCAGCAGGTACTGAGTCCAATGTCAAGACCTCTGCTGTCATCTTCTCACTGGGCTGCAACTGGTGAGTTCTTTTGCCTCTGGCTGCCTTCTTACCAATTGATGTTTGCCATCTCTTACAATTAGCTTGACCCTGTGTCACTGCCATTGTAGTGTCACTGCTTGGCATCTCTCATAAAGGTCCTCCACCTGAGCCACAATATTCATCCACTTCTTCTGCAAAGCCTGGGCATCAGCCATCTTGACCACTGATACGTGAAATGAGATAGAAACACTGTAAGTAAGTGAGCCATGAGTAGAAAAAAAAACTTTAAATTACAGTTAAATACACATAGAGTAGTTAGCTAATATTTGTCATAGCATTTGCCTATATACTTATAGAAAAGAGGGGCAGTGCTACCAGGAGTTCAATGAAGAGAAACTACCAGTCATTGTTTTAACTGTAAAGGGAGGAGCACTCTCCTTGCACTACTCCACTTCCCAGATGTCACTGGGTGTTCATGCAGCTGGTCTAGCTGGGAACCACTGTGTCAAAACCCTACACTTAAAAAAAACAAAACAAAAAAACCTCATAATACATTAGGGGATACTTGTAAAGAATACAATTATTGCATGTGACATGTAATGCAGGAAATTTATTTGTGCCACTGCTCAGTGTCGAACCTAGGCCCCTATCTACTATAGCCCCTGCATTAGCCAACTTCTTTATTATCTCCAGGTAGCAAGAGTCTGAACTACATGGACCTCTTATGCTATCCAGCTAACTAAAATTCACAATTAAAGTTCCCATTTATCTTGTTTTTCCATTTACCTAGTAAGGGGTTGGTGTACAGAAGAGCCATTTAGGCATTACTCAAAGGGAAGATAAAGATGTTGAATGTAAAAGATATTGGCACATTCTGCTTTGCTATAGCCCACCAAGCTACATAGTGCCTATTTAGAAACACGTGCTTATTGCGCTGTATCTCCCCTTCCATTCATTATCATGTCCAGTTTTCTAGCCAAGGATGGAGCGGAAGCACAGAATAATTCATTTTATTTTTTTTTTGTTTTTTTGTTATTTCCATAATAAAACTGCTACTACACATGCATGGAAATGGCCGTCACCTGCTGGACCTCATTGCTCATGAAAACAGCACCACCAAGCTGGTAATTGAGAACAGACCACCATACCACCACCAGAAGCTCCACTGTCCTTGCAGCAATGCACCACCTCACTTAACCACCAGTGAAGTAAGCTGCCAGAAAATATAAAATCCATTACACCCGGAGGCTCCAAGGTTTGCATCACCAAATTGTAATTAACGTATATTATTTCTGACACTGAGAAAGTCTGAATTGCAGAACACCTGCACAGGACGTATATATGCACTGCACTGATTCCCTAATGGGTAAACAGTAAACTACTTTAATAACTACATTAATAACTGGAACCAGTACTTTGCCCGAAACACAAGCAGAGAACTGAATGCTCATTAATTATGTATGTAGCATAACTAACTGCAGTACGGGCCCAATTCAGCAGTTGCTGTATCTTGCACAAGGAAGCTGGCCAGGCTTACAAGTTCTATTTTAAAGCCACTCCTACACCCTGACACAGTTGAAAACCACCAAATGGAAACTTACCCCCTCCAGCCCGCTGAAGAAAGAATGAAATATTAAGGCCAAGATACCACCACCATGCTATACCCCCCCCCCCATATGTAGGTTTTCATTAGTTTCCTGAATTTAATGCCTCCACTTACATTTCAACAAAAAAAAACTTTATTAATATAGGAAACCTCTACTCACCTCTTCTTTCCTGATAATCACCCCTACCTTACCACCGACCAACCTCAGGTCATCTCAGATGTGATCCTGCACTCAACAAAATCCCACCAAAATGTGCTCTCCAAAGCAGTTCTCGGCCCTCAAAACTCCTAAGACCTTCCCCCATCCCTACTTCACTTCCTCCCTCCACCCTTCTAATATTTATCCCTTCCCTGTCCTAACTCTACTTATAAAACTTACCTTTTCTGCCTATCCCTTCCAACCCCAACCTTCCCTTACCAACTCATCTGCCCCCCCCCCCACTAATGATGTCCCATGACATATTTGTGTGTCCAAACATGATTTCTAAATATCTTGGATAGTCTTGCTCTTACCAGAACCAAAGGAATCAAACACAACCATGCTCCCTGGCTAACTAAAGCTACCAAAGAAACTATGACTAATAGGGACAAAATATGGAAACTTTGGCTTAAATATAATAATGCATCTGACCTCATTCATTACAAACAGCTCCAAAACAAAGTTAAAAAAATATCTGTAAAGACAAACAGCAGACCTTCTTGAACCAACAAAGTAATAGAAAAAATAACCCCAAAATATTCTGGTCTTCCATCAACAATCGCTTAAACCCTAACACCAAACCCAATCCCTGTCCACACCCTGACACGCCTCCTGAACAAACAGCTAGCATCTTTAACTCCCAATTTATTGACATTATTACTAAAATGACTGCTTCTTTCTCTTCATCTCTCCCAAATATTATACCTACAAGCTTCTCTTCTCCTTCTCCCATACAATTCTCCTTACCTCAGAACTACCATACTACCTCAAATACTCTGAATCATACTACTGTAAGCATTAACACCCCTATACCTAACTGCACACAACAATCCCCCCTGCCAAAATTCAGTCTCTCTCCCATCTTTACCAGTTTCATCAAAAAACTCCTGAAATTAAAACCCTGCTCCAACTCAGCAGATAGAATTCCTGCCGAGTTTCTTAAAATTGCTGCCGATGCAGTGGCCTACCCTATTAGCATACTGATTAACATATCTATCCAAGAATCCTATGTCACAAGTCTAGAAAAAAGCAATCATCCCTCCCCTTCATAAAGTTGTTCTTTCACCTGACATCTCCAACTTCCGACCCATTGCTATTCTTTCCCCATCTCTAAAACACTAGAAAAATGTGTGCAAAAACAACTCTTAAGCTACCTACTAAAAAACAATATCTTCTCCCCTGCACAGCATGGGTTCCTCCCAGGTCACAGTACATCCACTGTATTAATATTCTTCTTAGACTTAATCACCAAAGCCCAAGACTCAGGGTACTTAGTATCTGCACTTTCGTTAGGCATTTGATACCATTTCTCACTATATCCTTTTGTTTCAGCTCTCAAGAATAGGACTATTTCCCCGTCATTAGATTGGTTCAAAAGTTACCCCTCCAGCAGACAGCATGCTGTCATATGGCAAAATTCCATTTCCCCTTACCTTCACAACCCTACAGGAGTACCCCAAGGTTCAATTTTAGGCCGACTACTGTTTAACATTTTATCAATAATGTCCACCTAGCTATCCAGCAGTGCTTCCTAGTCCAATATGCAGACAACTCTACTATAGTCTGCTCTGCGCCAAATACAAAACTTTTACAGCAAAATACTCAGGAAGTATTTTCTACTGTGGAGAATTGGCTTCACAATAATCACCTTTCTTTAAACTCCCAAAAAACTAAACATGATCTTTACACCCAAGAAAAATTCCCCTATCAGTAATGATTACCTTGATATAGTCTCTCTCAACTCTACTAAAAATAGAATTAGTAACTCGCACTAAACTGTGAGG
>NC_056741.1:107031179-107134331 GCF_019279795.1 Protopterus annectens
TTTTGGTACGACATACTGTTGTGTGGATCTACTTGTATTGATTTATTAGAAAAAGCATTGAAAGTTATGTTGATCTTTTTGCATTCATTTTTTCTTCAATATAATAAGTATATTAAATGTACTTATGATTTATTGAATTCATTTAATATATTGCAACGTATTTTGATATATTCAATATAACGTTATATATTTTATATTTATACTGAATTTGTAGACAGACATTTGATAACTGAATTTAAAGACCAATGTTTTCTGTGAGAAAATTGTATTTTCTACACACAACGAAAATAGTGTGCATTTCACTTTTAGAAGGAAATGAATGAAATGTGTTAATCAATTAATTAACCTATTGACCAGCCCACTAGATAGAGTATAAAAACTGATGCATTTTGTGGTTTTAATTCATCTCTGAAGAAGTCTCCGGAGGGAGACGAAAGCGCTAAGATTTTTTGTTTTTTGTTTGGTGTGAAAATAAATCGATTACATAACTTTACTGGTGGACTTTATCCTTTTGGAATTCTGTGGGAGGAAGACCTTTATTGTTCGTGGAACATCTATATGTCCACATATACACATCAAGTGACATATGTACGCAAATATATGTCTCCGTAGGTATATTCTGACATAGTTAGACATATGTAAGCAAATATATATGTCCACAGAGGTATATATGGCCAGACATCTGTAGATACTAATGGTAGATGAACAGAAACATATATGTCCACATGTACCGTCAATGGGCCTGAGAGGCCCCAAACAATATACGTCACGTACGAATTTGCATACCCCCCACCCAGCCAAACACATCCGCCGTGCAATACACAACCAAGCTCATAGTACTGTACGTCTGTCATTGAACTAGGGAATTAAATCAGCCCTCTGTTATGTGTCACATGTCGACATCACATACCCCTCTCCCCCACCCACTAGGTGGGCCGAGTAGTACAGGCCCATCCAACCCAGGCCATCCCCAACCCATACATGGATAACTCACAGTTCTGCTTCCCCCAACCCGCAGCACACACGCAGCCACCACCCTTACCCTGGTTACCGGCCCGTAGCTATCACACCACCACACATTGCCTCCTCCCTTGGGACCCATCCCGTATGATGACCCAACCCAAGTATCCTAGGTGTGGTACACGCTGGAGACCATGCACATAGTCAGGGGTACCTATGTAACCATGGGTGTAGACGAAGGTTAAATACCCAATGTTTGGGTGGTCCCACATGGGACGAATGTATTCCTGGTACTAACAATAGATGTCACATGTGACTCTGTGTACACCAACGGATTTAGTTGTAGGTATCAACAAAGCATACGTGGCACACAAGGTTGGCAAGTATGCACACGTAACACAGTATCCAGCAATACCAGTCAACATTACTGGATATGTAGCTAAAGATTTAGAGGTATATGTGTTTGTATAAATACCCATAAATATATAGATATATACCTCCCCCTCTCTGTGCTACAAATGTATACATACATAGATAGACATATAAATAAATGCCCATATATACATATGCAGACACCCATAAAGCCACTATATATCTATATATATATATATATATATATATATATATATATATATATATATATATATATATATATATATATATATATATATATATATGGGTCTAGGACAGTCTACCGAAAGACTGTTTTTTATCGAAAAAAGTGCTTTCGCGAAACTTTCGTAAAAGTACAGGGAATCGGGGGAAGTGATAGTGGGCAAGATCGGACGTCAGTGGGGATAAGGGAATATTCCCTTTTCCCCACCGTAATGCGACCTCGGAGTGAGAATATAAAAGTAGGGGGGGGGGGTGCAGGGGGGCAAAGCCCCCCTGCATAAACATGGTGTTTTTTTTTTTGTTTGTGTGTGTGTGTGTGTGTGTGTGTGTGTGTGTGTGTGTGTGTGTGTGTGTGTGAGTGTGTTACCTTCCATTTACCGAAACTGCTTTTTCGGTGAAAGCAGTTTCGGTAAACGGTGTTCAATGGGGTTGGATTTGGACAGTTGGTCTTTCGATCAACTGTCCTAGATCCATATCTATATCTATATATATATATATCTATATATATATATATATATATATATATATATATATATATATATATATATATATATATATATATATATATATATATATATATATATGTATGCAGACATATACATATATGTATATATATATATATATATATATATATATATATATATATATGTATATATATATATATATATATATATATATATGTATATATATATATACGTATATATATATATATATATATATGTGTGTGTGTGTGTGTGTGTGTGTGTGTAGATATACACAGATATATAGCTATGATAAGATACAGCACTTAAGAATGACATATGTTCACAGGCCACACCAATGGAAGTGAGGGGCCCAAGTAAGAAACGTGTAACACGTAGCATGAACCTCCCCAGCTGGACAGGGGAAACATACAATCAAACCCACAAACAATGTAAACAATCCACTGCTCCCCAGACCACAGGCAGGATACAACTAGGGGGTGTGACACAGTTTACCCGAGAAGTCTAATCTTGGATCAGAGACAGGAGTGTCCCTTGCGGGACACCCCAAAAATTGTCGTGTTATAGGAGGAAGCCCGTGCGATGACCTATCAAGGTTAGGCATGTACATACCCAGACTACAAGGGTGGGAAAGCCTAATGACCCATGGGTCGAGACAACGTACGAGATGGGTCCCGTGAAGGGGAGAGTGGGCAGTGTGTAGTGGTGTGTTTAGACCCGACCTGCACCCAGAATAAGGATGAGTGCTGTAGAGAAGGTGCAGGTGGGGGAACTATGGTTATGTAATTATGGGTCTAGGCATGCAGGTGTTCACTCGAGTGTGTCTAGTCGGACCGCCCCAGGGAAGTAAGCAATAGTTTTCATTGGACAGAGCCGCCGCCCAATGGGCAGACACTCCCGCTACATGTCCCACTGCAGCACAGTCTAGTTTACATGGCAAAGAACGGTATAACCAGACATAGATGTAAATATGTAGAGGTATGTGTGTGTATATATACCCATAACTACATGCAGATATACCTTTCCCTCTCCATAGTACAAATGTATACATGCATAGACAGATATATATTTAAATACCCACATATAAATATATACATATGCAGACACCCATACTTCCATATGTCGTTAGATATATATATATATATATATATATATATATATATATATATATATATATATATAAAATATACAGCAATACATATATATATATATATATATATATATATATATATATATATATATATATATATATATATATATATATATATATATATATATATATATATATATATGGGTTCACTTTATAATCTCGAAATTCTGAAATACCGAATTTCAGAATATCAAGATCATAAAGTCGAAACACCACAATACCGAATGCCCATAATCGCGAAATTCAAAATCCCGACACTTACATACACACACTCACATACACACAACTGCCCCCCACACACAAACAAAACTAGCCCAAACTAGAAACAAGCAGGGGGCTTTGCCCTCTGCACCCCCAATGTGGGGGGCTGTGCCCTCCACACCCCCCCTACTTATATATTCTAACTACGAGACGGCACAATCACACACACAAAGGCAACTCACACACACACATTTCACTGCCTCTTGCACACACACATCACAACCAAAACACACAGTAACATACACTACAGCACATAACCTACAAACTCATACAAACTTACCTGCACTTACATCCATTCATACACCGCAACACCAGAAGCTCTGAACTTTGGTGTTTCGAATTTCGCTCTTCTGGTGTTTCGCGATTCCGAGCATTCGGTATTCTAATCTCGGTATTCTGAAATTCGGTATTTCAGAATATCGAGATTATGAAGTGAACTCATATATATATATATATATATATATATATATATATATATATATATATAAATATATAAATATATATATATATATGTGTGTGTGTGTGTGTGTGTGTGTGTGTGTGTGTGTGTGTGTGTGTGTGTGTGTGTGTGTGTGTGTGTGTGTGTAAATAAGCACATATATATAGCTAGGATATGATACAGCAGTTAAGAATTACATATGTTCATAGGCCATGCCAATGGGGGTGAGGGCCCAATTAACAAATGTGTAACACGTCGTATCAACCCCCCCCCCCCAGCTAGACAGGTGAAACATACAAACACACAATAAAAGTAAACAAACCACTGCTTCCCAGACTGCAGGCAGGATACTTCCAGTGGGAGAGACCTGCCAAGTCCACTCTTGAAACAAAGACAAGAATGTCCCTTGTGGGACAACCCAAAAATTCAAATTTTTTCAGGTTTCCAGCCATTACACGGATGTCAAACTGCAAGGCATGCATGTTCTCGGACTACAAGGTTGGGGATGCCTGATGATCCATGGGGCAAGACAACATACGTGATGGGTCCCGAAAAGTGGAGAGTGGGCAGTGTGTAGTGGTGTGTTTAGACCCGACCTGCACCTGGAGTAAGGAAGACTGCTGAAGAGGATGTGCGGTTTGGGAACTATGGGTATGAAATTATGGGCCTAGCTGTGCAGTTGTTGGCTGGAGCGGTTCTATGTGGACCTCCCCAGGGATGTAAGCAATAGTGTGCATTGGGCAGAGCCGATGCTCAATGAGCAGCCATGCCCAGTGTGAGTGCAGCAAAGTCTAGTTTACATGGCAAAGGACGGTATAACCAGATGTGTTTTTGCAAACCCACTAAATGATATCAAAGAACACATGGTCACAACACCCCTCTGTAGGCAGGTAAACCAAACTAATTGACATCACAAGGTATTATTGCTTCTGTCCTCACCCCCACCCAGGGGTGTGATTGTCCAGACCTACCCCCCAAATGCAGGGTATATACACAGCTGTCGCTGTATAAGAAATGGCCAGCTGTGGACCTTCCCGCCAGCCGTCCTGCACATCCCTGGACATGTCCCCACTATCAGCCCCTCTGTGTGGCCCAATAACACCACTTACCTATCAACCCCTATTGCATTCATAGTAATGTTCACAGTCACAAGTAGGTGACACCCTCCACACAACTATATTGGCAGAATCTGGAACCCCCAACCCAGGTGTATTACCACAGCTGTCCCAGACTACACATGTATATAACACATGAAGGGAAAACCCAAGCACACTTGGATCACCACCTGGTGAAGTCCGCCACCCCCCAACACTCCAGACCCCTAAACCAACTACTGACACTGACACCTCCAGTCCTGCCACGCATACATATCCCAATACCCTGCAAACCTGCACTACTGCTCCCCCACCAATCAGTTGAATGGCCTACTATACAGTTAAAATGTCCTCCCCTCTACCTACCTGCCTACATCTCCACTATTCACATCTACTCTACAACACAGGTATGGCAGAACTAAACCTAACCTGAATACCTGAGTGTAGCCTAACCAGAAATGCTAAACTGGAATTCCACTTAACCTTACACTGACCATCGTGAACAGTCATGCCTGACATGTACACTTGACTTAAGCATGTATAATACCGACATGTACATGAAGTAGCGTGGGGGTATGTGGCAGCAAGCGGGAGTACGCCTGTGTGGGCGGCGGTAAGTAATGCCCACACTGGTTAAGCAATGTGGAGGCCAACCCAGTGTAAGATGCTGTAACCAGAGGTCAGTAGGTCTGAGCCTAGCGCACATCAGCGTATACCCACCTACACTTCCCCCGCAGTACCTTAGGCACACTGTAGCCCACAGCCCTTGTCGTGGCCAGTAACAACATAATCAGCACTTCCAGGTCCCCCCCTGCACACTATAGTCCAAGTGAGTTACCACGAAGGCATGGCAGATATACAATCAGCTGCTGTTATCACAAACATATCATCCGGCACAGTCAGTCAACAGTACAGCAAATGTATGTAAGTATGTGCATTAATACCAGCAAACATGTGCACAGTGCTCAGTCACAGTAGTCCGAGCAGTCTATGAGTACCAATGAACAGTGACTGTCCACGCATACTGTGAGAACAGTGGTCTCGTATAATACTGAAGAGAGGAATGGAAAATGGGCCACAGCGTGGGGGCGTGTTTCATCCGCAGAAACGGGAGATGAGGCTGGTCTGGTGTGTGAGCAAACCACTGCATCTGAAAACCCTGGCAGGATGCTACCAGTAGGAGACACAGTGTAGACCAGCAAAGTGTACTCGTGACACAACAACAGGTCTGTCCCTCCTGGGACGCACCAGACGTTATGGGTCACAATAATGTTTACACCAGTATCGGAGGTGGATGAAGGGAAGGCTCAAATGTACGTGGACTAAACCGATGAAGAGCTTGCAGAAGGTTGCATCGAGACAGTAAAATGACAGAATACCGAGACGTGCAGGGAGGGAAATGTGTGGAGGTGTGGTTTGGCAGGGCTAGCAACTGCAGAATGGAGGGATGCTGTGTACGTGGAGCTCGGGGGCCGGATAAAGGGAGCATGGGTATGACATTATGGTAGAAATATGCAAATTACGCAGAGCTGCAATAGTGTAGTGGGCAGAGCATCCGCTTACCTCGCACACATTCACAGTTCGAGTTCCACTGCAGCACATTCCATTTTCTATGTGAAATATGTATATGCACATTTTTTGACATTGTTTGCTGGATAACCTACTAAATAACATTTAAATGTGAACCGGAGTACTGCATTAAATGCACATGTGAAGTGTCAGTGTCAGTATTATAATGAATAAGGCACTAGTAAGCAGATTTAAGCACAAGTAAGCATGTATAAGCACTAGTAAGTGTGTGTAAGTGTGTTTGCACGGGTGTAAGCATTGCCTACACAGATTAAGCAAAGTAGAAGCTAACTGAGTGTAAGAAACTGTAACTGGAGGTTAACAGTGCTTACCGTCACGCAAACCCACACATACAAACATACATGTTTTAAAGTGCTTTAATCACTCTGTACCCAATGGCCCATGTTCTGCCCAGCAACAAAATAAGCCACCTATGCAAGGCTCAAACTCAGGACCCTGTACACTATAGTCACAGTAATCAAACACTAAGCTATCATAGCAATACAGATGAATGAGGTATCAGCAAACTAATCCTCACCACAGGAAAATCAAACCAAACATGTGAACTGAATCTATGTACAGTGTGAAGTGGCTTAACCTGCTACATAACATAAATATGTGAACTGGAGTATTGCAGTAAGCATAGATCTGAGGTGTTATTGTAATAAAGTGTAGAAGTCCACAGGTCCCTATACAGCATATGTACACATGAATCACAGATATCAGACACATATATAACCTGTAATGAAGAATAAATCACTGCAAAAAGGAAAATATAGTGCAAATGAACTATTAAGCAATGCTAACCGCAGCACAGCTCAACTTAGTAAGAGGAAGCTATGTGTAGGGGAGCCAATCCAATCTGCCCAGCATTATACCCCTTTAAGCACTGCCAACCTTAGGTAAGCAGGTGTGCCCATAGCTTAGCCTTTTCAAACCCAGCCAATCACGGAAAAGTGCGGGTAATTAGCCATATTTAAACCACACAGGCGGGAATACATTCCATAACTGACTGTAGCTTCCTACTGCAGGCAGAATGGCTGGTGTGGGTGAAGGCACTCATTTTAAAGTGCAGTGCTGGGGCATCCAGGAGTCAAACATCATGGTATGGCTCCTGGTAAAACACCATAAGAAGAGGCTACTTCAGGGCCAGTACCAGGGCTTGCAGTATAAAATGGAGGCCTGGGACAGTCTCACCCATGACTTCACCAGTGCCACAGGTATCCCCCAGACTGGTGAGCAGGTCAGGAACCACCATGTTGACCTGAAGAGGCGGAGGTGGGATGTACTGGAACAGTGGATCCAGGAGTCTCAGCAGATGGCTAATGCCCCAGTACTGAGTAAGTACTCATTCCACAAAGTAATTAAGAATTGCCTAGCTTGTGTATAATATGGATAGGTATGGCTAAATATCACTGTATTCCTCCGACAGCTACAGATGAGCGAGCTGCGAACCAGCAAGCCCATGATGCTAGGTTGCAATGGCTGCATTACGAGGTAGGTTAGTAACTACTCTGCATGTACTGTCACAACAAATAAATATAAGGGCCTCAGAAAGTGTTGTACCAGTAGAAATAAATGTGTAATAGTCTGTGAATAAAGGTATAACCCCTGGAGTGCTTCTGTTTACTCTTCTGTCATATGTTGGCAAACTGTTGCATACTATAAATAGTACTGTTGTAGTTTAAGCAATGTCACCCACACTGTGGTATGCAGATAAAATGTGCATGAAGTCCTGCATAACAATGTTGGAAGTGCCAAGAGGTCAGTCATATTGTAAAAGTGAGGGAGACCTAGATAGAAAACAGTAGAAAGCTTTACATCAATTCCATGATAGCACAGTGTACTGTGATGTTAGCTATAATTTTTGTCACACACAGCAGGGGTTTGAATCCTGGGCATGCTACTAAGTTGAATGCATAACAATACCCCACAACTGTACAGATTTTGTAACAATGTTCAGATAGAAAGCTGTATGCATAATTACACCCAACTGTACAGAATGTACTAGAATGTTCAAATTGAAGTTTGTATGCATATTCATACCCCACAACTGTTCCAATCTGTCCAGCATGTCCAGATAAATGGCCCATATCACCATCCTGGTACCCTGTTCCCCTGAAAACCCAGTGTGATGATCCAAGAAATGTAGGCAGCCATCAATGACATATAACTGATAGTCAAACGTGTACATAGTCATAGAATTATATGAAAACAAACCTGTCATTCTAGCACCTCACCCAAAGTGTATGACAGCAATTCTCAACATATGTTTCATTAACACCTGCATCCTGTCACGCCTGTATGTAAGACACAGGTCACGTACATAATAATCTATAAACATACTAGTGTACAATATAAGGCCATTGGGTAGTGTAATAATACATGTAAGGGAAAGATCACTGCAGTGACTAAGAATATTGTGAGACTACAAGGATATATTAGTTGTTAATTGAACTTTCTCTCTCACCCTTACCATATGTGCATAATAACCCAATGACACTCCTCAACTGGTATGTGTACACTGCAAACATTTGTTGGGACATATGTTCTAATAGTTTATAAATATTCACATATGTTTCTATGCATGTTAAAATACACCCATATTGGTGGCCTGTTGCCATCAATGAAACCAGCATACTCTTGTAATGGCCATTGTTGTTCCATATATGCATGTGTTCTGCTTGCTCTGCAGCTGTGCTAAATCTGGTGTTTTGGAGTTAATGGCAACACCTATGCATGCTGTCATAACTAATCCTGAATGCTGTTGACTGTTACTAACCCATATCTGTCATAAATCTGCTACAGCATAGCTTGTATGGGAAGACCGGTCCCAGTGGACCCCCCTGTCCCACCTCAGCTGGCCATGGCACTGGGCACAAGCACATCTGGGGCTCAGCCTGGGACCTTCTCCTCCATGGGCCCTGTGCCACTTTCGGGTGGAACCGCTGCAGGGGATGGGGCTAGCCTCCTCTTGGAGCGGATGCGGAGGGGAACCTGTCACCCATCAACAAGTCCAGGTTGTGGTGCAGAGGAAGCTCAATCTGGAATTTTGAGACTGGCTACAGCAGCTTGAGGGCCGAGTGGCAAAATTAGAGGGTGAGCCTACCCCTCTTACACAGCCCCCAGCACAGCCACCTTTAGGGCCATGAAGGTGCAGTGGTGACTGCCCATGGGTGGGGACCTCAGTCCCACTGTTTCCAGTTGGGGGCTTATGGGCTTGCGACTTCCAAACACCCCTCCCCATCCAAGGTGTTTACCCCCCACACGTGTCATATATCACCCTGTATGCATCTTGTTTGCCTTCTCTGTTAACCTACCCAACCTACCTCCCCAAATATACCTACTACCCCTCCCCAACATCCCACTCTCACCTGAAAAAAACAAAAGGGTAATCTGTTCCCACAAAAAAATCTCGCCCCATACATAGCTGTCCATTTTGCACACATGTCCACTGGACACATCTAATCTGGTCTAATTGACATCACAATGAATATATATTGTCCTCACCCCTCTCCCAGGGGTTTGAGGGTCCAAATGTACCTCCAGATTCAGTGTATATGCACAGCTGTTGTTGTAGAAGAAATAAGCAACTATGGACCTTTCCTATACCCATCCTGCACATGCCTAGCTATTTTCCCTACTGTCTTACCCTCATTGTGCCCCTTTTTTCACCACTTTACTATCAACCCCTTTTTCTTTTCTTTTAAAGAAATTAGCGCGGGGTAAGTGTCAGTAAGCTCTTTTAAGCAGCAGTAAGTGGGTTAGCGCGGGTTTGCACGGGGGTAAGCTATGCCTACACAGGTTGAGCAATTCCAAAGCTGAGTGTGAGAAAACATAAGCCGAGGTTAGCAGTGCTTGCCATCATGCAAACTCATGCAAACCCACTTACAACTGCTTAAAAGTGCCTTAATCATGCTGTATCCCAACGGGCCATGTTCTGCCCAGCAACAAAATAAACAGCTCTTGCAAGGCTCAAACCAAGGACCCTGCACACACTAAACAAAGTGATGTACCACAAAGCCATGACAGATTCACAGAAATGCAATGTTCTCAGACACATATCATCCAGTCCTGTCATGCAACAATACAGAGAATGTATACCAACACCTAGATGTCTGTGTGTGTAACTATATTAAAATCTAAACAGATACAACATATATAATATATATATATATATATATATATATATATATATATATATATATATATATATATATAGTTTTACTAACTCTGTATACATATATATCACTATAAATGCACATATGTACATGCATATGCCTAAATCGACACATATATGTGTCTACATATACACAGCATGTTACATATGTGTACGCAGATAGTTATAGATATGTTAGCACACACACACACACACATATATATATATATATATATATATATATATATATATGCACATATATATATATATATATATATATATATATATATATATATATATATATATCTATGTATATATGGCCATACATCTGTAGATAGCAAAGGCAGATTAACAAATACACATATGTCCACATGCACCATCAATGGGGTTGAGAGGACCCACTCACTGTGTCTTGTACGAATAGGCATCCCCCCACAGCCAAACATGTGCACCCTGCAATACACTACCAAGTACAGTCTGCCTCCCATAAGACATGTAATATGTGGAAGCCATCAACATCCCCAGGTTAGAGCTACACAGACACAGATATGCAGATACATATATATATATATATATATATATATATATATATATATATATATATATATATATATATATATACATGTGACTACACATACACATGCAGATATATGTGTACAGTAAGATACATATGTAGATGGTGCACACAATATGGAACAGCCACTATGCCTATAGTTAACACCTGAACAACTGGACACTGTATGGGCCACACATACAAATGTCACTCGTTGCCTGCAACATATACCCATAGAAAGGTCATAGGAAAGACACCACACACAGGATTACAGAAATGGGAATCCTTTAATTGTGCACTATAACAGTTTTATATGCCATGTCATATAGCTGTTCAGATACTGACAACCATATAAACAGAGTACTGCAACTGTGAAACAGTTACACCAATACAGTAGTCTGGAAGGGTTCACAACTGTTGCTGTCCAGGCCAAGCCCTTCAGATTGTACAATAGTGAAGACAGACTGGGCCACAGGATACCAAACAATCAACAGTATGTACTGCAGGTGTGTAGTTCAACAGCCTCTATCTACACTCTGTAGAAACTCAGTAGGAGGTAAAGACATTTTGTGATCAAATGGGTTGTAACTGGTACATAACAAGGTATAACTGACACCATCATGAGCACACCGACAAACAGAACAGTCTGTATGGCAGGAGGCAGTAGGCATGCAGTACCCCAATTCATGTAAGTAATGTCAATATAGGTGAAGTATATGGTACTGTACAGCCAGATACCTTGTGGCAGCTCACCCCTGATACCCCCACATTTTGTAACAGCCTAGGTCATTTATGGTGCTCCCCACCTAGACTCAATAATACAGGCCTGTATACCACTGTTACATACACTGGCCTCTGAATGCATAAGGGCACACATGTATTGTGCAGGTGATGCCCACACATATATGGCCCCAGCCCCACTGTATGTGTGGGGGATACAACAGCAGTGGACTAATTGCAGCAATGGCAGTGTGATATACTCACAGCCCACTACAGAACAACCCACAACAGCATGACATATGTGCAAAGCTTGGTATATAGATGGAGGACAGAGGCTGGCACACATGCACATATGTGGAACACTGTTGCCATACACTAAGCAAGGTGCTGGTGTTACAGGATAGTCTGCAACATACTCTTAGTCAGGGAATTGAGGTTAGAAACAGAAATGGATGTAGCCATGTACAGATAGCAGTACAGATAGCATGCAACACACACACCGCCAGTGTAATATCTGACACCGGACCTGTGTGGTGGAGGGACATCACATGACAGGCATATCTCTGTCCAGCAAGAGGATAGGCCCACAGTAGTGAGCTATGCAGACAGACTGCATTCCAAGGTAGACTAGTATGTACACACACACACCCTGTAACACCAGTACTATACAAAGCATAACACAACTCTACTCACAGTCTGTCTGTAGTTCCTGATCCTCCTACAAATATGTGGCTGCTCTGAGTGTGCAGGTTCTCCTGTAAGAGGTATTGCTACCTGCTGTACATAACACTGATGCCCACACACAGGAAGGATGTCCATCATGCAGAAAATGTAAAGTGACCACATCCACATGCTGTAGGGATTTATAGTGGGTGGTTGCCATGACAGTGGTAATTGGAAGTAGTCCACATGTGTAAATATATATCTATCTATCTCTCTCTCTCTCTCTATATATATATATATATATATATATATATATATATATATATATATATATATATATATATATATATATATATATGGCTATCTGGATAAGTATATATACATATATTTCCACCATATGTCCTGGACATGGAGTGTAGCCCTACCCCAGCCCCTATAGTCCCAAAGTCGTAGTGTAAGGGGATGTCAGGTTTGTATAGCAGGTATATTACTAGACTACTGCTACTGTCATTGGGATTGTCTTCACAGACATGGTGTGTGTGGAAGGTGACATCTGCTCATAACATGTGTGCCATTGGCTACTGACAGACATCCTAAGGAAATCATTGTAAAGTACCGCTGCTAGCATGTAATGCCCCTGTGGAGAGCAGCAGAGATATTGGCCAATATATGTGGAACTTTGGACACACCCTGTATAGTCCAGAGGTATACACATGATCCCTTAGTGCACAACATGTGCACCAGGCCTGACAATATGGATGTAGACAGCCATGTAGATGGGTATAACACATAACAACTGGCATACATTTGCCACCATAGGTTTTGGATTCACACACTCCTGCCTGGCCTGACACATAATGACTGCTGGTGCAGGGGTGCCATGGACACATACTACCCACTAGATATTGACATACATCTGTACAGCATCCCAGTGCATTGTCTGACATACAGGACTTTTAAGGGAGGCCTGACAGCAGTACATCTGGCAAGTATCTGCACATGACATCTCACTGGGTAAGTACTTTAGGCTGCTAGGCATGTAACAAAATACTGTGCAGGCTACAGGCAGACTGGCTCAACACTGGCCTACATCTCGTATGGGGGAATGCACATGTACCTACATATATAGCAGGCTCAACAGCCATGTCACAGCACAGGGTAAGATACACCTGTATGAAAGTGCATAACCACAACCAATGTGAACACAGCCACAGCCACATATGGTAAGCTAGTATATTATTACAGTATATGGACTATCTGTTCTACACCATCCTCATATGTGATACTCACAGAATGACCCTACATATACTGGGCTGCTACACAGTTTGGTCTGATGGCTGTCTGTGGTATGGGACATGTGTGTGTGTATGACCCTACAAACCTGTATGGCAAAATGGTACCATACAGTGGGGCAGCATGTAACGACAGACAGAAGGGGAGCTAGAACAATAACATCTACCACAGTCTGTACACAGGCTAATGTACATATTAACAAATCACACACTGCTGACATTCACCATCACTACACAGACCTCAGTACTGTACAAACATCCACAGAATGCCCACGTTGTGTCATGAAATATAACCCCTACCGTACATGACATGTGTAGCACTCTGATATATCACTGGCTTATCAGATATGATGACAGCATTTATGGTGTACAGCGCATATGCACCACTTCATGCACGACATATGTACAAAGGTTGACAGAGGTGCAGCTGACAGCACATACACAGGGCCAGTATAGACATGTTGCTGTGATAACCTCATAAATTTACCATTGTAATGGGGTTTGTTACAACATATGTCCTATGAGGGATATGAAGTCACGGTCAAGGCCTTCACCATCTACAGTCTGCAATCCTCACACTACCTTCTGCATTCCACAGATAGATGTACCATGGCTAACACATGAAACCAAATGCACAACACTGCCCAGTCTGCAGATGACCCTGCAGATGGCAATTCCTCATATACATGGCACTGACATGGTAGGTATTGTGACATGCATGACAGGCATATCCAGACAAACACTGTTAAACCAACATTACTCCAAATGCAGTATAGCAGCACTTACAGTCTGTAGTCAGGTCAGGCACATCCCTCTCCTGTTCATTGCCCTCTTTTCACAGTGTATGTTGGTAGAGGTAAATCCCCAATCCATCTGAGATGCTGTTTGCTAAACAACAGATCTAGTTCCTGATCACCGTGACTGAAAAGGGCCAACACCACCATGATATTCCTAGGAAATGGAGTGTGTTTCCATGCATTTGGCTATGGGAATGTTACCAGAGCTGTTCCACATTCATTCAACTAGGGGAGGGCTGCAATTCATGCAGAGGCCATCAGCTGATCATGAGCATTACTTAAAATACACATGCTGCTGCCTAAGCAAAGTAGGTGTGGGCCTCCACATCCACCAGAGAGGGGGTGGGGGAGTCAGACAGAGGCAAATACATGTCAGGGAGGGGTGGGAGAATAAAACTAAAGCATGTTTGTATCACCCACCTACCAGCACAGGATATTAAATCCCCGACAACTATATAGTACTATCACAGTTTGATGCAGTTATTGGATGTGCCACATGGGTTACCTGCTGTGGAGCACTCAGAACATATATGTGATGGAGAGTGACATCTGCAACAGGGATATGGTAGATATACGGTAAGTGGCGTACACGTGCCTGTCTGCATGAACAGGTGCCAGTGTCAACACAGGCACACTTACACAGGAACACACACACATTGACACACTTGGCAGGGCCAGGAGTGCAACTCATCACTAGTGGGATTGCCACAACACATCAATGTACAGGTATCACATGCACCCCACGGGTCATACAGAGGTTGTATGGGCAAGGAGTATAAGTAGGTGTCAGACATCAGACAGCATGCTTCAGTATGCCCTGGGGGGTTGTAGTGAATGTGGATGTGGACATACGCACCATACAACACACACACAAACACACAGGGTGCCAGTTCTCACATGCATGGGTGCATGTCTGCATGGGTGTGTGGCGGTCAACTGTGCCAGCAGGCTTTACAAGGGTAGACGATGGGTATACCTTTGCATCAGGCCACATGACAATGGTCTGCATTGTGGCTCAGGCCTGTAGTCTCTGCTTTTGCCCACACAGGTGGGTATTGCATCCCCATCCAGTCACCTGGGTGACTATTGTGTGTGGCCAATGCTGTGTATCACTTGCCATGTATGTGTTCCTTAGTCCATGACATGGATGGTGTCTGGGATGTGTACACCTCCCACATGCATGTACAGTGACATGTGCTACTGTACCTGGGGTGTCTGGCCCATGTTGTGAAAACAGATTATCATCAGATGTGCCAGTCTTGCCCACCTGTGGCAGGAACTGGTAATGGGCAGCAGGTTTACCCTGCACCTACATTGATAGCATGCTAACAGCATTCCCTGATGTCAGTGTCATCTGTCCATACCGAGCATGTTGTCAGGCATGGGATGTCCATTGTGAGTCACATGTGAAGGCACCATAGGTGGTGCAGGTGTCCATTGGGGAACATGGTGGAGGTGCTCTGTCTGCATGTACGTGCATATTGGACAGATGGGCAGGGTGACATGCCCTCTGTAGTCCAGTGCTATCACTGCATAGTTACTAGCAGTGGCCAATATGCAGTGTACTACCCACATAATGGCCGTTGCCTAGGCATGTTTGTGCGTATGACACATGGGTTGAGTGTGTGCTCTTGGTAATATTGGGGTTGCTAACTGTGATTGGCTGGCCTTGATGTCACATGTATGGGTATGGCTTTGCACCCAAGCCTCTCAGCTAATTTACATCTGTTATCCCTGTATGGTTGACATTGTGATATATAGTAGGGCCACCATAAAAGAAATAGGCAAAACCCCCTCCACATTGCCCATAGATGTCACACACTCACACTCCCCTCTACACAGGATACGAGTTGCAAACACACACACACACATGTCACATCTGGGAGTAGAACCCCTACCTAACTAGCTTATTACACTACGCAGTTATAGTACGCACCAAGGACATTATTAATGTACTTCTTCCCCAAAGGTGTATTTCACAATGAATGACATCAGCAGGATTACCAAACTAGGGCATGTCAACTGTACTGCAAGTGACTAGCCTAAAATGCATTGCTCCCTGCACAGACAGTGAGACACACACAAAACATCCACAACCAATATGTGTGGGTATTGAACCCCTGAGCAAGGCCTATATCACACTACAGCATTAGGGATTACTACAAAACGTTTTCCACAAAGTTGTATTTCACAATGAATGACAGCAGGATTGCCAAAGTAGGGCATTTGAAATGTACTGCGAGTGAGTAGCCTATAATGTATTACTCCATACACAGACATTGAAACACACACAAAACATCCAGAACTACCATGGGTGGAGATGGAACCCTACCACAGTTCTAGATCACACTACAGCAGTACGCAGTTACAGGATGTGCTACAGAGATTACTGAGCTACAACCTTCCCAGAGGTGTATCTAGGTGGGTGACATCAGCAGCCTTGCCAAAGTTGAGTATATGAATTCTAAGGAGTGTGAGTACCCTAAAAAGCATTGTTCTTTACTCAGTCAAAGACACACAGATTCACACACACAGTTGCCAGGTCTGGGGTTGGAACATCAACCTAACTATATTATTACACTACAGCAGTACACAGTTACAAGACGCGCTATGGAGATTTCTGGGTTATGACTTTCCCAGAGGTGTATTTCTAGGTGAGTGACATCAGCAGCCTTGCCAAAGTTGAGTATATGATTTGTAGAGAGTGTGAGTAGCCTAAAAAGCATTGCACTTTACTCCATCAGACACACACAAACACAGTTGGCAAAGTCTGGGGTTAGAACACCCATCTAACTACTTTATCACACTACAGCAGTATGCAGTTACAGGACGTGCTACGGAGATTAGTGGGTTATAATCTTCCCAGAGGTGTATTTCTAGGTGAGTGACATCAGCAGCCTTGCCAAAGTTGAGTATATGAATCGTATGGAGTGTGAGTAGCCTAAAAAGCATTGCTCTCTACTCAGTTAGACATACACAAATTCCAGGTCTAGGGTTACAACACCTACCTAAACACTTTATCACACTATAGTAGTATGCAGTTACACAACACGCTACGGAGACTACTGGACTACAACTTTCCCAGAGATATATTTCTAGGTGAGTGACATCGGCAGCCTTGCCAAAGTTGAGTATATGAATTGTACTGAGTGTAGCCTAAAAAGCATTGCTCTTGATTCAGTCAGGCACACACAGACAGATTCACACACAGTTGCCAGGTCTGGGGTTAGAACACTTCCCTAACTGCTTTGCCACACTACAGCAGTATGCAGTTACAGAACACACTATGGACAGTACTGGACTATGACTTTCCCAGAGGTGTATTTCTAGGTGAATGATATCAACAACCTTGCCAACATTGAGTATATGAATTGTAAGGAGTGTAGCCTAAAAAGCATTGCTCTCTACTCAGTCAGACACACACACACACACACACACACACACACACACACACACACACACACACACACACACACACACACACACACACACACACACACACATAGATTCACACACAAACACACACATTTGCCAGGTCTGGGGTTAAAACACCTACATAATTACTTTATCACACTACAGCAGCACGCAGTTACAGAATGCACTATGGAGACTACTGCACTATGACTTTCCCAGAGGTGTATTTCTAGGTGAGCGACATCAGCAGCCTTGCCAAAGTTGAGTATAAGAATTGCATGGAGTGTGAGTAGCCTAAAAAGCATTTCTCTCTACACAGTCAGACATGCAGACAAACACACACTTGCCAATTCTGGGATTAGAACTACTACCTAACTAGTTTATCACTACAGCAGTACACAGTTATGGGACGCACCATGGAGATTACTGAGCTACAGCTCTCCCACAGGTGTATTACACATTGGATGACCTCAGCAGGCTTGCCATAATACTGCTATGGGGAGGGTGGTGTGTGCATGGGCCATAACCCATTCATATATGGGTTGACATGCCACATGCGGGCACACACGGGGTCATATGTCACAGGTATGTGTATACAGCTACTAGAAGACTACTTCCTTGTACAGTCATGTTGCACAGCTGGCACGTGCACCACATAGTCTGTCATGCTGACAGATACTGATGGCTAGTATCTGCAGTGAGTGACATCTGAACTTCATGTTTTTGGGGCCCTTTGGCTGTGTGCTGGGTGGGACAGGCCCAAATGGCTCCTTGTCACGGTCACCCTCTTCCACACATCTATGTCCATCTACCTTTGGCTTATTATAGTGTGTTGTCCTTACATATATGTCTGTATTCCTATCCACTGTGTGTGCAAGGCAGGAGTGGTGCATACTGACATGTGTCTGCACTAAGAACTGCGACTGCCAGATATGTCTGGTCCACTGGTGTTTGCAGACATGGCCTTCATGTGTTTAAGTGTGTGAGCATGCCCAGTATGACCTTTCAGTATGTTGTTCACTGACATTGCCTTCATTCCTCTAAGCATGCCCAGTATGGCCATTTGTATTGCATGTGTGGATCAAGTCCAGGTAGTTTGTATTGCGGTGCTGACCTTTGTGTTGTAAACCGACAGGTAGTATGCTGTGTCTGCAGGGTATCCATTGGTCATTTGGCATTGACTGTTGCTACATTTCTGCATAGTAGGGGGGATACCTGACTGTTTCTACATTTCTACACAGGAGTGGGGGGGCACACCTGACTGTTACTATAAGTGTACGTTGGATGGGGGGCACAACTGACATGTGTACACATTTGCTAAGACTGTACTGGTATGTCAAGTACTCCATTTCAGTCTGTAGTCTTACCTATCGTGCTGGCTAAAGGCATACCAGTGTACTACCAATCTTAGCTTTAATTACCGACATATTAGTTTCTGACTTCCTAGCCTTCACAACTTACATCCAACTGCCTGGCCTGCTGTAGTCTGTCTGTGTAGGCCGGTGGGGAGGGGTTACCCACAGGGCCCATTCAGAGGCCATAGTACAACATTTGTTTGTGTTTGTCTACACCTGTCCTGCTGGCTGAGTCTATTGATAGGTAAGTGAACCTTCCTGACTGGCATGTGTGGGTCTTATGGACACATATGTCACTCAGCCCATTTCCTGCAGTGGGTTTTGTCACCCTGTATAGTACTGGCTACTATGGTGACTCCAGTATGTGATACAGATGTCATGGTGCCACTATGGGTGTCTACTGTCTGCTGCCTTTACATTCGGCCACCTAATTACCTTGCATGCTCACATCCATACCATAGCTGCAGGTAACAACACATTTTACTCCATTTGGCAATTGGTAGGTTGATTGACTTACAACGAGGGCATGCCAGACGTGAGGATGGTGCTGGAGGGCTGCCTATTTCAGATGCACATAGTACATTCCCTATACATGGTTAAGCACAGGTAGTGTCATGTTTGGCATCCCTTTTACTGTCTGTGCAAGCCAGAGAGAGGTGTCATTCCCTGCGTCCCTACTGTGTCAGTGCATATTCTATGCGTTGCCTCTTTGCCAAGGCCAGGGCATACTGGGCATGCATCCTTCTGCCTACTGGGGAAGGCTCAGGTTGTTCCTCCTCCGAGTCACTCTGTGTCTGTACAGGTCTTGGCATTGGTGGGGGCTGTGTGGCCCGGCCCCATGCTGTTCCTGTTGCAGCTGTTTCCTCAGGATCATATTGTGTAGCATAGCACATACCATAACAATTTGGGTACAAGTAGCTGGTGAATACTGCAAGGCTCCACCGAATGTGTCCAGACACTGAAACCATGACCTGAGCATCCCAAACACATGCTCTATTATATGTCTGGTCTGTGCGTGTGCCTCAATATGGCGTTGTTGCTCAGGTTTGTGTGCATTTCTGATGGGTGTCATCAGCCACAGCTCCAGTGGGTACCCAGCATACCCTACTAGGTGACCCTAGGGGATGTCCACATTGGCAAATCTGTGGTACAGCTGCATCAGATGCCATACGTGTGAATCGTCATAGCTTCCAGGGCAGCCAGCACACACATTCATTATAATGCCATGGGCATCACATGCGACCTGGCAGTTGATGGAGGGGATGCCTCTGTGGTTGATGTAGGCCCTACTCTGCTCACCGGGTGGTGCTTTGATGCATAAGTGCATGCAGTGTATAACACCCACTACCCCAGGGTATTCTGCTATTTGGTGGAAGAGATGCATATTGCTGGTCAACACCTCACGTGTGCTGAGGAAATATACGTGCTCACTGGCATGTGCTGACATGGCATCCAGGAACTGGTGGAATACTCTGGATGCTGATGGCTGTGAGATCCCCATGATATCCCCAGTTGTGCTTTTGGAGGTACCTGTGGCTAGTATACCTAGGCCTACACATACTTTGGTATCCACTGGGATGGGTTCCCCTCGGCCAGTTTGGTGTGTCAGGTGTGGCCAGCACAGCCCAACAATTTGCTGTAGGAGGTCTCTGTCCACCCTATAGCACTCAACTATCTCCAGCTCATGTAGCCCCTGGTCTGTTACCCTTGGTCTGTACACTCTTCTCTGTCTCCTCACTGTGGGTTGTTTGGCAGCATTTACATCCTCACCACCCTCAGCCTCTTGCACATGTTGTTCTATGTTGCCTGCTGCAGCCTTTCTCATTTTGTAGGTTTGTTTGTTAAAATTTCCCCGTTTGTATACACCAGTGGTGTAGAGTGTGGAAAAACCAGAGGGGAAGGTGTTTGCTTAGTTTATAGTAGTGTTCTGGGCTGGGCTGGTCTGCTGCCTGTGTAATTGGCTGATTCTGATACATTTCACCTATCAGCTCAGCTAGTTCTCCTTGATTAACTTCATATTGCTGTTTTCCCTTCCCATTGCCTTCCTGTTTAAGCCCAGGGGCACACCGTGCAAATGGAGTGCTCAAATGTGCACAGAGCTGCTATTTCCTGGTTTAACTTCTTTTCTCTTCCTGTAAAACCCGGTGCACAGCGCGAACACCCACTTACACTTTGTAAAGAGTGCTAGGCAGGTTTAGACACACCCCTAGCTTAGCTGTGCTAAGCTAGGAGCAATCCCGAGCCACACAGCTCCAATCCACTTACAGTATGCCTGACACACACCCACATGATGTCACCTATATCCTAGTCTTGCACCCAGCTATTTATACTCTTACACTCTTAGGACCTCCCTCACATCCCGGGGAAAACTGGGATTCACTATCCTTCACCTCATTTGCATAGGACTGCCTGCTAATGCATAGTTACATGCCCCACACTGCGCCTCCCCCCTTAGCAACCATTACTCACTGGCCAGATTGTCTTCTGCCTGCCATTGACTTGCATGGCAGACTACTGCTTTTAGTTAGAATGCTTATTTTAGGTTTATTTTATTATTTTCCCCCGATCACGTTTGCGCACCGCTGCCCTATGCTTAAACAGACGAGATCGGCGAAAAATAATGTAAGTTTGTTTTTTATTTCTTGAACATTTTGCAATGCCAATGGCCTTCTACTTGGCCATTGGCATGCTTCCTCAATGATATGCAGCCTTTATTTGGAGCTGTCATAGCTCTGTTTTGGAGTCTGCAGTACCGTATTCAGTTACTAACCGAGTACATTTCTGCATATTACGCTAGTCCTGCACATCCTGATTCCTGCTTCCTGGATGGCAAATATACCTCATTTGCATTGTTTTCACCTGCAAATGGGGTGATTTGCATACGGGGCTGGGGACGTGCAGCACTAGTGCTACAGCGTTCGCGCACGTCAGACGTGCATGTACATGGATCGCTCAGCTGCCATATTGGCAAAATTTCATCGAACACTAATCATGCACGCAGTGCAAGCTTTTGAGAATCCGGGGGAGAGTAAGCTAAGTAATATTAATGCTTTAGCGAGGCATATAGCAGAAAATAGTGGACACAGATTTTCTTATATGGTTATTGAACAGGTGAAAAAAAGATGGAAGGGGTGGGCCATGGCAACTACATTTGGAAGAAAGAGAATTGTATTGACAATTAAGGCTGAATGCTTATATCCCCCCTAGATTAAATGAACAGTGCTCTTTGAAATGTATTTTGAAATTGAAAGCTTTGGAAAGATATGATGCAATTGTGTTATTACATTTTTTATTGATTGTATATATATATATATATATATATATATATATATATATATATATTTTAATATATTTTTATGTATGGTTTGATTTTTGGGAAGTGGGCTTGGTTGTATATAGTATCCTTGTATATGGTGCATATATACTTTTAAAAGGTTAATTGATTGATTGATATGTGATGTCATAATTGGAATGCTATTTAAGTTGTGAATTAATTATGTTTAATGTCTGAAGAAGATGATGTATGTTTTGTCAATGAAAACGCTAATATATATACATTTTTGGAGATTACCACTGCCTTTGTTGTTTTTTTATTTGATTTTTGTGTTGTTTGTGCTGATGTAGTCAACTGTCACGGTTGTATAGAAAATCACTTATTTTCTAAGTGAGCACGACTAAGGAAGTTTAGTGCAGCTTCCTCAATGGAGGCTCATAAGGAAAATAAATTTTCTTTTATAGTTATACAATAAAAGCATTTTATTAAGTATCCATCTATAGGGTACAAACCTACAAAAAAAAGTAGGAGGGTGGCCTAATGGTTAAGGTGTTTGCCTTACAAACACAAGGTGCAAGGTTTGAGTCTCACAAGGGATAATTGGCTAAGCTTAAAATGGCTCGCAAGGGCAGTTAGCTTAGTACTAACCTATGAACCTAAATATAATACGTAGAAAAACATTTACTTCAATATTTTGGAAACAGATATTAAACACATTCTATATTAATAGAAATCCTGCTTCCTCTTTTTTTTTTTTTTTTGAGGCAACATATAAATACATACTTTATTTATTTATTTATTTATTTATTTATTTATTTATTTATTTATTTATTTCACATTTGTTAACCAGGTTGGTCCAACTGAGCAGTTATAAGCAATTTTCAGTGGAGACCCGGGGAGAAAATCTCCAATAATAGATATATACATAGTAACACAAGAATAAGTAAACAGCATATTAACACAATAATAAGAAAACCATAGCAAAACCAGTGTACAAAAGATACATACATACTATGGTTGAAAAAGCATTTACCTTTCAGAAGCTGAAAGAGTTAGTTTTGGTGATATGACAGTTACAAATAGTGCCAGAATGATTATACAATTTCCAGACAGGAAATTCAGAGGTTAGGTAAATTTGATGAAGATAGAGTAGTTATGGAGCAGGAGGAGGATGGTTAGGTGGGAACCTGACATGGGCAGATCCAGTTTGTTTCGAAGAATAGTTTCAGTTCTATTTTGAAGCTTGTTGCTTGAGTGATGTTTTGTAGGTTAGAGGGTAGGCTGTTCCAGATTTTTGTGATAGAAGATTTATATAGGAGATTGCCTATGTTCAGTTAAGGTGTATGTGTTCCTAGGAGAAGTTTCTCAGAGCTGCGGGGGGGGGGGGGCATCGGGGGAATAATATGAGTCTACATTTGTGAGGGAGAGGCAGGAAGTGGGTTTAAGTGTGCATTAGATGTAATTAGGGCAGTTTTGTGTGATAGAAGAATTCAAGCCATTGTAGCTTGTGGGGGGCTAAGCAGTAGTGGGTTGGGTTAGGGAGGCTGGCTGCAAATTTAGCAATTTTATTGTAGGTCTGCTCAAGTCTGGAGAGTAAACAGGATTGAAGATTGGTAAGGACTGGTGAACCATAGAGGAGGCCAGGGAGGAGGTAGGCTTGAGCGAAGGATTGTCTAGATTCTGCAGAGAGGAATTTTGAGTTGGGGTATAACAAGCCAAGTTTTTGGTTAGTTTTTTTTATTGCATGTTGAATGTGTAATTCAAATTTTAATTGGTCATCAGTAGTGAATCCAAGTAATTTTGTGTGAGTGTCTGTATTGATTATTGTGTTATTTAGAGAGGAGATGGAGAAGCTAGCCTTGAGATCGTCATTGTTTTTTGGGGGAAAGAGAAGTAGCTTTGTTTTTTGGGGTTAAGGATAAGCTGATTGTTTTTTAACCAATTATCTACAAGATGGAAGGGCTGCTGTGTGTGTGCTTAAAAAAGTGAGATAGAGTTAGCGGATGTGATAAGGGTGGAGTTGTCTGTGTACTGAATGAGGCTGGAGAGGGAGGTGGAGGAGTGGAGGTCATTGATAAAGATTTTAAAGAGCAGAGGTCCAAGAAAGGAACCCTGGAGTATGCCAGTGTGTATAGGTAAGAGAGGAGAGCAGGAAGATTGACATTTAATTGATTGAAGTCTGTCAGTGAGGTAACTATAGAACTATGAGAGAGTTGAGCTAGATAGGTTAAGGTTATCAAATTTGCTCAGAAGTTTGGAATGTGATACAATATCAAATTCCTTAGATAAGTCAAGGAGCAAATATGAGACTAAGTTATTGCTGCTCCTAACTTCAGCAATGGTGTTGTTGAAGGATAGAAGGGCTGAAGAGGTGCTATGGTGAGGTTGGATGCCATGTTGGGTAGGGGAGAGGAGACTGTTTTGTAGGAAGAAGTTAAGTATTTGGTTTTGAATACACTTTTCTAGTATTTTGGATAGTGGGGAGAGTAGGGCAATTGGTCGGTAATTGGAGGGATCATTGGAGTTGCCTCCTTTGTGATGGGGGATAATGTAAAAAGATTTCCAAATTTTGGGTACAGTGGCTTCTTTTATAGAATGGTTAATGAGTACAGAGACTGGATGGGCAATGGAAGCAAGCTTGAGGAAGTGGGGTGGGGAAGTTTGTCTGCTGAGGGGTAACATGGTTTAAGTTTGAGGAGTAGAGATTTTATGTAGGATGTAGAGATAGGGTTTAAGGTTATACTAGTGATGCTGTTAACAGTATGGGATATCAGGTTGAGGGGTAGATTTTGGGTGGAATTTTGGCCTGTTTTGGTCAATTTGCTGATAGAGTCTATGAAAAATGGGTTGAGGAGAGAGACGATTTCATGGTCAGAAAGGTTAGGGTAAGGATTGGGGGTTTGGGGTTTTCCAGGGTGTAGGATAAGAGTTAATATTTTTCCAGACATTTTTAGGATTTGAATGAGTGGACGTTTGTGTCTTAGCGTAAAAGGGCTTTTTATCATTGTAGATTTCATTTTTAGCCTGGTTTCTAAGTTCTTTAAATACTTGGAGGTGATTGAGAGATTTACTTTTTAACCAAGTTTTCCAGGCATTATCTCGCTTGTGCATTAGTTTGCGAGTGTCTTTTCTGAGTCATGGGGTGTAGTTTGATTTTATTCTTATTTTACGTGGGGGGGGGCTAGTGAGTCGAAGGTATTAAGAAAGATGCAGTTGAATTCAACTACAGCTTCATCAGGAGGAAGGGAGTACAGGATGGACCAGTTTATGGCAGAGAGACTATCATTCAGAGAGGTAAAGATGAAGTCTTTGAGTTTATGACAGACTTTACACAGATGTGGTTTCTGTTGTTGGAGTGGGTATCTCACAATGCTAATGGGTAGGTGGTAATTTAGTGCATCAGGTAGTGTTGTGGGGTTGTGATAATGTTGGGGGCTGTTACAGAAGATCCAGTCAAGTCTTGTGCATTGATAGGAGTGTTTTGAGAATCTAGTGGGGTTGGTGATAAGTTGGGTAAAACCGAACAGATTGATACTTTGGGCAGGTGAAGGGGATTCAAGGGGTTTCCAGGCTATACTCACATCTCCTAGCAGTAATGTTTCATAGGGTATGTATTGAGATAACCAGGAAAGAATGTTTTCAAGAATATGGATGTTCTTGCCTGGAGGAATGTACATGGCAGCAATGGCAAGTTTTTTTGTGGTTGATTAGGTGGTAGTTAGTATTAGTATTTCTGCGGGGCAAAAATCAGGTAGGTCAATGGAAATGGGGGAAAGGGTGAGGTGCTGAGAGTAAAGAATTGCTACACCCCCACCTTTTTTAGTGGTTCTAGCTAGATGATTGATGCAATACCCAGGGGGAAAGATTTCAGAGTTGGGTATATGGGGTTTTAGCCAGGTTTCAGAAAGTATAAGTAGGTGGGGGGAATACTGGGAGATCCAAGCATGCAGGTCAATAATTTTATTAGTAAGGCTTTAATTGTTGATTGCCATAATGGATAAGTGTTTGTTAGAGTGGAAGGTTGGGGAAGATGAAGGTGTACTGCGTGAGGGGGTATTGGTTAACTGGGTAGGAGGGGGGAATTGTTGGGATGGGGGTAGGTTTATTGTAGTAGGCCCAGGGTTAGGGGTGGATGTCACCAGCTAGTAAAAGTATAGTATATGGTAAGTTGTGTTTAGGTGGGTAGTGTTTATTTGAAATGAGTGAAAGTTTGGGTCTAAGGTTATGGGTGGAGGGGGGGGGTAGTGGAAGTATTTTGTAGTGGAAACAGTGGGAGATGTAGGTGTTGCACAAAGAGGGAAAGATGGTAGAGAATGCAGTATCTAAGTGTGTGTAATTAGTACAGGAGGAGGCTGATGTTGGTTTGACATAGTGGCTGCTGGAATGGTATGATATAATTAGAGATAGCAGTAAAAGAAATGCAGTTATAAATAGATTAGTGACGATTCAGTTACTCATTCACACACAGATGCTTATCACAAAAAACATCTTTACCCAGACAGTGGCACAAATGAAAATTGCACTGTTTCCCAAGTGTAACAGTTTGAGAATTTGTTACTTACAGTATACTTAAGCAGAAGAAAAAGCATATTTCATTCTTCTTTTGTAGAATACTGCTTTCATTCTTTTGAAGCAAGATTCATTAACTTTAACTATCTCATTGGATAAGAATTAAAATATACCTTAAGGATAACAATCCAGTCTGAAACCACACACAGAAAAATGCTGTCACTTCATTACAAGACAAAGAGGATTCTGTTTAATACTGAATTAATATAGTTGGTATGAATATTGCCATCATACTGATGTAGACATATTTGTTTTTGTTTGTTTTATAACAGGTTTAAAGTATGTCCTCTGAGCAATTGAAGACTTTTGAGTTTCAAAACAGAAAATATAAACTTTGTAATACCATCTGTCTTGCCAATTTTGATTTTAAAAACATTGTGCACCTTCTTTTAGAGTTGTCACCTCACAGCAAGAGATTCTCTGGTTTGATTCTCGGCTGGAGTGCCTTCTGTGTGGAGTCTGCATGTCCTCCTTGCATTCATGTGAGTTTTCTCTGGGTACTCCGGTTTCCTCCCACATTATACAGACATACATCTGGAGTGTTTGCCCCTGGGTCTCTGCTGAAAATTGGCTTCGTTCCAAATCGGACTTTCCAAGTAAACAAAATTTAAATAAATAAATAAATAAAATAAAATTTACTAAGATACTATTTAATAAATCTATTTGATATAATTTATTAGGTGGAATACTGGGGTCTATGGTATCCGCTTGGCTTGGTAGTAGCCTGCAGCACATTGGGTTGCTGCCATTTGTGTCAACAAAAGTAAGTGGTAGGACACCCAATATCCCAATCTCCCATTTCTCTGGAGCCTTCCCAACATCCAGTCCTATAAAACTCTATAGCCCTACCAGAAACCTAACTCTGACCCTAAAATTCCCACCTAGTTCTCAGTCCTAGTCATCCCTCTATTATGCTAAAACTTCCCTTCCTTCCCTATTCTTAAAGTCCCCTATCACTCCCTAAACCTAAATTTTCAACCCCACATTCCTAATCTGTTATTCCTTGATTGCCCCAACCTTACACTTTCCCTCCCTTTCCTTAAACCTAAAACTCCCTTCCTGCTCCCTAACACTAAAAATCTTTTCCGGCTTCCTAAATATACAGCCCCCCTCCCTTCACAGAGCAGCCACACTTGCCTTGCTCAAACTTGAATAATGTGTTTGGGTATGGAGCAGAAGCCCATATATGAGTGTCATCATGGACAACAGCCTACATGAGGTACAATAAGCTCGAGTCCCTGGCTTCAAGCTAGTGGTCTTTGA
Source organism: Protopterus annectens (assembly GCF_019279795.1). NCBI lineage: Eukaryota > Metazoa > Chordata > Ceratodontiformes > Protopteridae > Protopterus > Protopterus annectens. Next base: position 107,059,809 of record NC_056741.1, read on the forward strand.
GTACTTCTGTCTTGTGTGCTTGTAGCAGAACCAGAATATTGATCAGTATTGTTTTGCATCTCATAGAGAAATGGAGGAAATAGGGAGGCTGCGATGGTGCAGTGGTGAGAGTTTCCACCTCACAGCAAGAAGTTCTCTGGTTCGATCATCAGCTGAGGTGCCTTCTGTGCAGAGTCTGCATGTCCTCCCTGTGGTTGTGTGGGATTCCTCCGGGTGCTCCAGTTTCATCCCAAAGACATGCTGTAGGTGGATTGGACTCTCTAAATTGGCCCTAGAGGTGAGTGTGTGCCTTCTGTGGAAGGTTGGGTGCTGGGCTGGCAACCTGACACTGTAAAACCCCACTGCCAATCATCAGCAGACAGGCAATCTGCTGTGGCAACCCTGAAGAAGAGAAATGGAGGAAATAAACAACTAAGTGGCTTCTGATCATATAAAACAGTTGTGATAAATCAGTATTCAGACCTGTCATGTCTGTATGATAACTTGTATTACCTTTTTATAGTTTATTTTTCTGGAACAAATATGTTAAAATCAGATAAAATCGACAGACTGTTAAGGTATATAATGCAGTGAATGGGTTAGCTGATTTGATTTAGGTCATGTGACGGTTATTTGGATTATTTAAACTGGTGTGAGTATTATTTTAATTTTGCTCTGAAGAAGCTCATTGGAGGAAGAAATGGTCTCTTGTGTTTTTGGGACAGTTTAAATGATTCATAGCTACTTAACATGAGAATTAAATTAAGACTAATGAATTGGTCCTGCTTATGTTATGTAGTATTTTCTCTTTCAAAAATAAATTGCTCTGGTTTATACTCAAAATTATTTCTTGACGTTTCATTTTTATAAACCAGAAAAAAAAGCAAAAGCTTGTCATAGGATGTACTATACTATCACCGATTCACTGATATAAATGACTGGATGTCATTAAAACTTCTTCATCTGGACTCAGCTGTATAGATCACTCATTCTGAATTGCATGTAATATGACTGGCATATTGAGAGTACTTTCTGCTGTCATATTAAGTGAGATCATTTGATAAATTCTTTTAGACACTAAAGCTCTATTCATTCTCTCTTTTTCTCTCTTTATATTTCATTTATTTATTTATTGACATTTGGTGACCAGGAAAGTCCAGCTAGATAAAAAACCCATTTTCTGTGGAGTCCTGGGGAGAAATGTTCCACAGATACAAAGATGATAAAGTTCAATCATAGAAGTTTAAACACTTTTAAACAAAGACATTGACAAGATATTAATATACCAACATATATAGTGTGGGCATAGATTAGCAGTACAAATTTACATACAATCAGATAAGGGATTACATGGTTTACATATAAGAAAATTTACCATTTATGATGGTTTATAGCAATCAAGGTCAACAAATCAGATTAGAATTATAACTTGATTAGCACACAACCAATAGAGCTCTTTCAGTATAAGTTTTCAGAATGGACGTTAATAAGAGTTTACTGTTAGGGAGAGTGAATAATTATAGAAGTAGTAGAAGAGATGGGGGTTAGTTGAGAGATCGGAGATGAAGGAGAGATTAGTGTGAGAAGTTAGATTAGGACAGATTGCAGAAAGATTATGATGAGAGATATGGTAGAGTTTGATGAATAAAAGTTACAGCTAGGTATAAGAGAGAATATATGAAAAGGGTATTGTATGAAAAAAGGAGGTGTTATGGAGGTTAGAAGAATAATTGTGGTTTAAGGAAGCTTAAAAGAGATATGAGATAAGTATGTAGACTATAAAATAGATGCTATTTGATAAAATAAAGATAGGTGTAAAGAGGCAATATAGGTGAAGGGAGAGAGGGTCCGGGATAGATTAAGTCTGTTAATTGTTGCTTAGTTGCAAGGGCAAATGTGAGAGTTGAGTTAGAAGTCTTTCAATGAAAATTTGAGTCTTAAGGGATTCAGTGGCACTAATATTTGGAGGTAGGGCATTCTAGAGTTTAGCAATGGCATAGGAACAGAAGCTTTGCCCAGCTCTGGTGGGTTTGTACACTTGTAGAAGTAATTTGATAGTGGAGTGGATATTTCTAGGTGGAGTGTAAGGCTGTAAGATAGGTATTAAGGCAGGGTAGCTGTTGGGTTTTTTGATTATTCTGTGAGTTTGAGAGAGCTGTGTATTTATTAGCATAGTCATGCATCATTAATGAAGTGGTGAATTTTTATTAAAAAACTTGTGTATATTTTTAGTGAATGAATTGATAGTAATATATAGATAGACATATATAGATAGACAGATGCAGAGAAAGAGACAGGTTGAGAGATGGGAGAGACCAATTAGGTAAATACATGAATAGTTGACATCTGTTTAGTCAGCATAATTTGTTTGGTTAAACAAATGATGGATGGGTATAATAGAATGACACATTACTGGGGCTGGGAATATGCCTTATCCCTGGTATTGTGTATACACATATATATATATATATATATATATATATATATATATATATATATATATATATATATATATATATATATATATATATATATATATATATATATATATATATATGTGTGTGTATATATATATATATATATATATATATATATATATATATATATATATATATATATATATATATATATATATATATGTGTATATATATATATATATATATATATATATATATAGAGAGAGAGAGAGATAGGTCTGTTTACTTTTATTTCAGCCTGTTGCTTTTTTATGATATAGCAGGGTCAGGGAATTTACCCTTATCTCCTATTGTGCAATCTAGGAGTTGACATATATAATTAGCAGGGTTAGTGTGTCATTTCCTGTCTGCTTTACTGGCTATTGTGAGTAAGCACAAAATTATCATTTTGGGAAATCACTTCCCTTCAACTATTTAAATGTATTGTCCATCCTAACTGTATTCCATAGTACCAGAATACAAAACTGCCCATCCCCTTTCAAACTATCTTACTCTTTTAAAAATAGTGGCTCTACACAAAAACTTAGCTTTTTAGACAGTTAAAACTTAAGTTACCCACTTTCATATCTAACTGCTTAGTGCATACTGCAATGTATAGGATAAACCATTTTTTTCATCTTACCTTTAAACATCTATTGCAAGGCCACCAGTTATTGGAGAGCCTACATTCTGCCTCTCACTAGTCATCTTGGGATTAGTGCTTCTGTTTTCTCCTGGTGAGAGAAGGAGTGCAGTTACATTATTTCCTGGAAACTGGTAATCACCAGAAAGCCTAATAACTGCTTTATAGGTGACAGTTTGGAATCTGTGCTTTTATTCTGATCCTGATGAGAGTCATACCTCCCAACTGTGCCAAGTTACTGGGTTTTTACTGAATTTTGGGGTCCAAATAAAGGGGTGCCACGATTCCTGAGTGACATCCCTTCATGTCCGATTTTTTTTCTTTGTGTTTTATTTTTCACACTGATAGAACTGACGTTATCAGGTGCGTGATGATGTTAGCTCCGTCAGGGCTACCAGCCTGTTGGAATTGAGCTCAAGTAGCTCATGTCATGTACGCATTTCCGGCCGGCCACCTGGCATTCAAATGCTCTGCGAGTGGGAAAGGAAGCATGAACTACTGGGGCAGGCTGAACTACTGGATTTAACTAACAGAAGGATGAACTATCAAATGGTCTGCAAGTAGGAACAGAAGGATGAACTACTGGGGCCAGCTCACTGAACTACTGGATTTAACTCCGGAAAGGATGTATGGATTTATAAATGTGAGCAGGAATGGTAAGGAAATCTTTCTTGTTTCTGAAACAGGGATTATGTTCAGGGACGTGTGTGAAGCAGAGAACTTTGCTCCCCCTCCCATCTCCATGTAGGGTATACTTTTTATATGTTAGTTTGCTGTCTTACCTGAAAGCTACTTTGCTTAGACTTTTGGTGAATGTCATTTAGTTAAGAAACTCATGAAGAAATTATATTCTCATAGTTTCCACTTGCAGAATGGACAGTCTTCCCTTGATAGATATCCAGTGGCAGTGATATCTGCTCGACATTTTCAACTCATATTTAGGTTCATAGGTTCATAGGTTCCTCACCAAAAGGATAAAGGGTCTCAAAAATATGTCTTATGCTGCCCAACTGAAAGAACTCCAGCTCTATTCAGTCTCAAACCGCTTGCTCAGAGGTGACCTGTGCCTGACATATAAGGCCATGTCAAACCCAGATTTGATGAATATGCTTCACCTCAAAAAATCTAGATCCCTCAGAACCACAAGGGCGGGAGACTTAAACCTTGACACGGTTATAAATAGAACATGCTGGAGGGACAGATTCATCACCCAGAGACTCCCTATGCTGTGGAACAAAATCCCGGTACATGTGAGGCAGAGCACCTCGCTGGCCTTGTTCAAGAGGAATCTTGACCAATGGATGGGAGATCGCAGATATACCCCAGGGATTACTTCAGTGTCACTGCTTGACAGAGGCACAGAAAAATGATAGGCATAGTTTTTATTCAAACTAAAGGGGTGGCGAAAGCCACATAACTATGGGCTAGGCTTATAAATGCCCTTGGGCAGATAACCTAGTATGAACCTATGAACCTATGAACCTATAGATTAGTACTAGGCTAACTGCCTTTGTGGGCCATTTTAAGCCTAGCCAATTACACCATGGGAGAATCAAACCCTGCACCTTAGGGACTGTCAGGTAAACACCTTAACCATTATTCCAACCTCCCACCCCTTTACAGCTGAATAGAAACATGCTTAACTCCAATGGACACAGCCAGAGCATTACCAGCAAATTAGGCTATCTGCTTATTGCTATAACTGTTTCTGCTGGCTTTATTTGATGCTTGCATTGCTGATATTGTATTCAATGTAATTTCTATCATGAAAGTACTGTAATAACGCAACTTGCTTCCTTTCTCTTTTATGCGGAATTTAAATTTTAATCAGTTTTTATCAACTAAATTCATTACTGCTATCATGTATTTAGTCTATACACAACCTGACTGTGCACTTCTGAGTTTTTAAACTGCACTGAGTTTCAACTTGAATGTAAACAGCCTTAGGTATCTTGCTTGCTGAATAAGCTATGACTGTTGCAAGAAACCTTCTTTTGCTTTACGGTTTAGGTCATGACTTAAATGGTCCTGGGTATGTCATCTCATTTTGCCTGCCATTAAACACAATTAGAATGCTAGCTGCAGTACATCTGTTAGCAAATCTAATGCTTTAGAGCTGAAATGAGTTGTTATTTTAAACCTGTACAAGAATGAGACAGATATTTTAGTGGGTGTGTGTAAATGCCCCCATTTTAATACACCTGGTGGCTAGAGGTACTCAGGCTCAAACCCTGTACCTTGGGTACAGAGTAAAAAGAGCCTAAAGTCCCTAGTCACCACTATGTGTGAATTTGATCTGTTCCTCATAAAATCTGTGGTTTTCAGGATATTTGTGCTAAAGAGTTGAGAGCTATGGGGAGAAGTTAGTGAGAACTGAATTTGTATTCCGCCATTATTGGCTTTGTCCAGGTTTTTTTTTGCTAAGCTAACAGGTTGAGATCTATGGTGAGAAGTGAGAACTAAATTTGTATTCCCTCATTATTGGTTTTGTCCAGGTTTTTTGTGCTAAGAGGTTGAGCGCTATATTGAGAAGTGAGAACTGAATTCACAAAATGATAGCCATTTAAGTTTCAGTCTTACTAACTTTGAGAAAACTGCTGATTTGGCATAGTGGTATATTTCTCTGACTGTAGTGCACAGGGGCCTGGGTTCAAGACTTGCCAGTGAAACGCATGGTGGTAACACAACATTTTATTCTAGCAACTTTCCAAAATTATACAAGCAATGTTTAAAATATGTCCCTGGTTTTTGGCGTTTTGTGCCCCCCCCAAAAAAAAATGAAATTGAAAATAAGTGTGAAAAGCTGTGTAAGATGCCAGTACATACATACATACATACATACATTTCACCTGTCCAGGGGGTGTGTGATACTTGCCATGTCCTATTTGTAAGCTATGCAGCTATCCACCTTATCAACAATTCATCAATACCTAGTTGTACTAATTTATTGATCAGTGTTTTGTGCATGACCCTGTCAAATGCTGAAGTTAAATCTATATAAAATCACATCACAGCACAATTTTTCATTCATAGCTGTTATTATATTGTTACAGAACATCATGTTACAGGTGGTAATATATCTATTTTCAACATATGCATGCTGATATATATAGTTTCAAGTCCCAACCTATCCAGTTCTGACAATAACTTATACAGTATTACCTTCTACATTAATTTTCCACAACATGAAAGTAGACTTAAGGGTCTATATGATTCTGGGTTTGTCCTACTCCCCTTTCCCTTAAAGACAGGTTTAATAAGTGCATGTCTGAGGAATCTCCTGATATTTATATGACCTAGTGAATAATAGATGTAATGGCAGTGTAAGTTCTTGCTTAAGTGTTCTACTCAGGTCATTGTTACTTATTCCTTCTCCTCTCTGAGCTTTGTTTGGATCCAGTTTGCACAGTTCTTTTTTAATATAATCTAATTTGATTCCAGTATCTGGGGTTACCTGAATGTCACTAGGACAACTTACCACCCATTTTGTGGAGCCAAACTGTTTTGCATAAGATTTTGTAAATATATCATTAATGTGTTGTGTCTGAGAATAAATTTTAGAATTTGCACACAGTTTATCAGTTTGTGTATCTTTACTCCTTCCACATCTTAGGTATCTATAAAAAGATTTCCTATTATGCTGAATATCATCATATAAACTTTCTTCAAATTTTTCTTTATCTTGCCTAACACTATTAAGATCGCAAAGTGAAAAAAACCAGTAGAAAACAAACAGAAAGGCTCGGACTCCTTGCTCCAGCAGATAGTGAGTTGAAATTTAAAATTCAATTCCAATGAATAGCGAAACAGTTAACTTAACGCAAAGAATTTATTAGTAAAGCGTTTTCGCCATGTACACTGACACAGCTTCTTCAGAGTAAAAAAAAAGTACTCATCACTCTAAGTCAGTTTTTAAATTAATTAAGAAAGGAAGTGATGTCAAAACCAATGGAACTGATGTAGATACATAAAAAATGAAACAATTTTTTCACATTTTACACATGTCAATAAAATAGTTAAAAACAACATTTTTAAACACTGGAAGTGTAAATTAAAAAGGCATTGTGTATATGTCCCCCTGGGAGGTACCATGAAAAGTAAATATATATAAATATAAATTTATGAAAAATGAAAAAACTCGCATTCTTAAGAAGGGGAATACACTGTAAAGGGCAATGAATTGATAGTGTGAGTCCACTAAAGACCTTATAAATGCCTACTAACACATGTGCAAGGGTTAGTTTGCAACCTGGGGGCTCGTAAGAGGAGGATACAGTATGAATCAAAAGTAAGTAAATATGCAACTTAAGTTGAAACATTACATCAGAAAAGTTTGTTATCTCAAGTAACTTCTCAGTTTTAAAACTGAGGAAATATTACAGTTATCATTTAATGCTGGATAATTAAATGCATCCGTTCTAAGTTTGCCACTCGAGTTCACAAAGTTCAAGGAGCAGTGGAATGGGACCCCCCCTAATGTTGCCCTGTATTTGGTCTATTGCCATGAAAGAGAAACTATGGCCCGGTTGGTTAATTATGTGCCTAGCCAATACGTTGCTGTCATTTTTGTTCTTGATCGCATATAGATGTTCATACATGCGGTCACGAAGTCTACGATCGGTTTTACCGATGTAGAAGGAAGGGCAGCAATCGCAGAAGGCCAAATAAACAATAGATTTACTTTCACAGTTGAGTGGGAATCTGATAGTATATTTTTGTTACGTATGTTAAACGTATACCCTGTTCTAACAATATGGCACCTATTACAGAAGCCACATGGGAACATGCCCACTTTTCTATTAAAAGATGTTTTTGAAGAAGACCTTTGTAATAACTCTTTTAAATTGTTGTTTCTTTTAAACACAAATCTAGGGTATGGGCCAAATTTGTCAAGAAGTGAAGAATTACTTGAAATGAAATCCCAATTCTTACGTAAGATAGTCATTATTGCCTTCGTATCTAGGCTGAAGGTCATAATGTAACTAGAGGATGGGTCAAAAGAGGTTGAATAAGGTGGCATTTCAACCATTGTTGAATTTAAATTGGATAAATCGTTTGAAATGTTCGAAGATGGGGTGGGAGGCATGACATCCTTATTCCCACTCAAAATGGCTTTAAAGAAGCCATTTAATCTCTTTGTGTGGACTTCCGAAGTGAGTTCACAGATAAGGTGAATAGGGTAACCTCTGCTGGAAAACATCTCGAGCAACAGGTCACATTCTTCTTGAAAGGCTTCAAGAGTACTGCACATCTTTGCCGCCCTCACTAGTTGGCCCTTAATTATGGCTTTTTTCTGTTTGAAGGGGTGGTGGCTCGAGAAGTGCAAAAAAGAGTTGCAGTACGTGGGCTTTCTATAAATATTTGAGATGTAGGAATGAGTCTCAAAGTCCTTGGTTAATCTAATGTCCAGATAGTCAATTTCAAGACTAGAGAATTTATACGTGAACTTTAAGAATTCAGTAGTGGAATTAATAGAGGTAATGAAGGCATCAACTTCAGGTAGGTCACCTCTAAAAATCAAAAACATGTCATCCAGGTACCTTGTGTAGAATTGTACCGGCGCCATTAAAGTGGTGGACGCAAAAAGCAGATGTTTCTCCCAGTATCCCATAAAGAAGTTTGCCACGGAAGCCCCACAAGGGGACCCCATGGCAACACCTTGTTTCTGGAGGAAGTATTTCTTGTTGAAAATGAAATAGTTGGACGACAGGACTATATTGAGTAGTTCTGTGACTAATTCAATCTCCAATTTTGGGGCACCTAGTTCTTGAAGCAGCAGTGCAGTCCACTCAAGAGCCTCCTGGTGGGGTATTGAAGTGTATAAATCCACCACATCAACAGTTAAGAAGTTGTCATCACTGTTGAAGGGTAGACTATTAATACGTTCTAAGAATGACTATGAGTCCTTACAAACACCAGGTAGGCTCTGAGCATTATTTGGACGTGTTTGGACAAAAGTTTGTCAACGAGTTTGGCGCTTGGATATGTCATGGAGGACCTTCCGTCGATTAGGGCCCTCATGGGTTGATTTAACAAGTTTTTATGGACCTTGGGTATGCGAACATAACTGGGATCTTAGGTAGCATGATGTCTATGTAATTGTAGGTGTCAGAATCTATCCTATTTTCGAGATATAAATCTCGAGTAACCTCTGATCCTGTTATGTGTAGTATGTATTTCATTAATGGAAGCTTCAGAGTATGCTGGTGAGTCCAATACCAGGGACATTTTTTCATTATAAGCATCATTATCAAGTATTACCAGCCGCTTTGTCGGTTTCATAAAAGCGTGCGGTACATGCGGAGGTTAGTGAGTAATTCAAGTTGTTCTTTGGAGGTGTTAAATACCGAGTTGACTTGTTCAAGACATTGTCATTAAACATATGTCTTAAATCTATTTCACAAACCTGTTCAAAGAGGGCTAAAGCAGGGTGGAGAGGTGGATTAAAGACACTAGGTAGTTTAAGAGAAGAAGAACCTGGCTGGATACATTCATTATTAAAAAACAATTTCAAGTTTAATTTTCTCACAAAGCACTTAAGGTTTATGATTTCTTCGAGATGTCACCGGTTTGCTAGGGACAAATGTATTCCCATAAGCCAAGAGTTCTATAAGGTCGTCAGGGAGAAATGTCAGTGAAATTGTAAATTTTAAAGTCACCTTTAAAATTGTAAACAATTTGGGGCCTTTGATATAGGAAGGTCCCCATTAGTATCTGAAGCTGCCTCCAAGGTAAAATTCAAAAGGCTTGTGTCAGTTAATTCCAGTTCTGTCTCCTGTTGTTCCATTGTCGAGGCTGGCGCTGGGCTAAAAAAGTATTAATACCTTGCTGGTTCTGTCTGCCATTAGTCCTAGGGATAGAATTATTATTGGCATTAAGGCCCCTTATTCTGTTACTTCGTCTGGGGCCAGGTTGTTCATCATTGTGGACTGAGTCATCAGGAGGGGGTAAATAATCATGGGAAGCCTGTGTGAAATTATCAAGCTGACCAGCCCTTTCCCCGGGTAGTAGGTTCTTATTTTCCAAGAATTGAAGTTTAGGGTATGCAGAACAGTTTTGGTATGCTTGTCTGTCCCTTAATAATTTTTTACTTTTATTTGATTTTAGTTTATTAAGTAAAGCATCAATACTTGTTAGAGTTCTGTCATAATCAATTCTAAATTTAGGGAAGTCCAGGTCAGATTTTAAGTCTTTGTCAAAGTTCAGTTTCAAAAAGTTGATTTATCTGAATGTCATAGTGCTTAATAATAAGCTCAAGTAAGTGAACCCCTTGAGTTTGAAAAAGTTCTTTTAAGTCAGCATAAAACTGTGCATTATTTAGTAAGCCGGATGGGGAAAACGTATTCCGTAATCCCTTGGGAATCAGGCCTTCAGTAATGCACTGTCTGAAATAAGCAGTCTCTAGTTGTAATTTCTTCAGTTTTAGGACGTTATTATCGAAGTGCTTCAACTTATCAGTTAATGTAGTGTTTGCTAGTTCAGGATTACTTATGGCGGTGGAAGGCGGATTCTGCTCAGAGAACAGAAACCCGTCTGTGCTCTTAATCCATTCTGTGAAGTTAGTAGTAGTACTTACATTACTCAGGGGCACTAGAGTTAGAGTAGAAGCAGCCTGTTGTGGCGAGATATGAAGTGCTGGGCCCCTCAGTAAAGCTGGTGTTTGTATGTTATTCCAGGCAGGTGAACTCGCTCCTACATTCACTCCGGCGTTGTTGTTATGAGCCTGGTTAGGAGTTGGCCAGCCGGTATTTGGAAGTCGGAGAGCTCAGAGGTAGAATTAAAAGTTCGATGCGTTGTCAGCAGCAACGGCTGCTGAGCAGTTGACACCATTTGTTCGAATGCTTCAAATTTAGCATTCAAAGGTCTAGCTTCCGCGGCTAGAGCTGAAAGTGTTTCAGTTACTTTTATGAAGTAGTCTTGGTTTAAGTTATCCGTTCCAGTTGTCAGGAACAGGTTAGGCGTGCTGGGGCTAACAGGACCATCCGTAGCCATAACAAACAAACTAGTAAGATCGCAAAGTGAAAAAAAACAGTAGAAAACAAACAGAAAGGCTCGCACTCCTTGCTCCAGCAGATAGTGAGTTGAAATTTAAAATTCAATTCCAATGGATAGCGAAACAGTTAACTTAACGCAAAGAATTTATTAGTAAAGCGTTTTCGCCATGTACACTGACACAGCTTCTTCAGAGTAAAAAAACAAGTACTCATCACTCTAAGTCAGTTTTTAAATTAATTAAGAAAGGAAGTGATGTCAAAACCAATGGAACTGATGTAGATACATAAAAAACGAAACAATTTTTTCACATTTTACACATGTCAATAAAATAGTTAAAAACAACATTTTTAAACACTTGAAGTGTAAATTAAAAAGGCATTGTGTATATGTCCCCCTGGGAGGTACCATGAAAAGTAAATATATATAAATATAAACTCGAGTGGCAACTTAGAACGGATGCATTTAATTATCCAGCATTAAATGATAACTGTAATATTTCCTCAGTTTTAAAACTGAGAAGTTACTTGAGATAACAAACTTTTCTGATGTAATGTTTCAACTTAAGTTGCATATTTACTTACTTTTGATTCATACTGTATCCTCCTCTTACGAGCCCCCAGGTTGCAAACTAACCCTTGCACATGTGTTAGTAGGCATTTATAAGGTCTTTAGTGGACTCACACTATCAATTCATTGCCCTTTACAGTGTATTCCCCTTCTTAAGAATGCGAGTTTTTTCATTTTTCATAAATTTATATTTATATATATTTACTTTTCATGGTACCTCCCAGGGGGACATATACACAATGCCTTTTTAATTTACACTTCCAGTGTTTAAAAATGTTGTTTTTAACTATTTTATTGACATGTGTAAAATGTGAAAAAATTGTTTCGTTTTTTATGTATCTACATCAGTTCCATTGGTTTTGACATCACTTCCTTTCTTAATTAATTTAAAAACTGACTTAGAGTGATGAGTACTTGTTTTTTTACTCTGAAGAAGCTGTGTCAGTGTACATGGGGAAAACGCTTTACTAATAAATTCTTTGCGTTAAGTTAACTGTTTCGCTATTCATTGGAATTGAATTTTAAATTTCAACTCACTATCTGCTGGAGCAAGCAGTGCGAGCCTTTCTGTTTGTTTTCTACTGTTTTTTTTCACTTTGCGATCTTACTAGTTTGTTTGTTATGGCTACGGATGGTCCTGTTAGCCCCAGCACGCCTAACCTGTTCCTGACAACTGGAACGGATAACTTAAACCAAGACTACTTCATAAAAGTAACTGAAACACTTTCAGCTCTAGCCGTGAAGCTAGACCTTTTGAATGCTAAATTTGAAGCATTCGAACGAAATGGTGTCAACCGTTCAGCAGCCGTTGCTGCTGACAACGTACCGGGAACTTTTAATTCTACCTCTCTGAGCTCTCCGGACTTCCAAATACCGGCTGGCCAACTTCCTAACAACCAGGCTCATAACAACAACGCCGGAGTGAATGTAGGAGCGAGTTCATCTGCCTGGAATAACATACAAACACCAGCTTTACTGAGGGGGCCAGCACTTTATATCTCGCCACAACAGGCTGCTTCTACGAACTCTAACGGTGCCCCTCGTAGTAATGTAAGTACTACTACTAACTTCACAGAATGGATTAAGAGCACAGACGGGTTTCTGTTCTCTGAACAGAATCCGCCTTCCACCGCCATAAGTAATCCTGAACTAGCAAACACTACATTAACTGATAAGTTGAAGCACTTCGATAATAACGTCCTAAAACTGAAGAAATTACAACTAGAGACTGCTTATTTCAGACAGTGCATTACTGAAGGCCTGATTCCCAAGGGATTACGGAATACGTTTTCCCCATCCGGCTTACTAAATAATGCACAGTTTTATGCTGACTTAAAAGAACTTTTTCAAACTCAAGGGGTTCACTTACTTGAGCTTATTATTAAGCACTATGACATTCAGATAAATCAACTTCTTTTGGAAACTGAACTTCTTGACAAAGACTTAAAATCTGACCTGGACTTCCCTAAATTTAGAATTGATTATGACAGAACTCTAACAAGTATTGATGCTTTACTTAATAAACTAAAATCAAATAAAAGTAAAAAATTATTAAGGGACAGACAAGCATACCAAAACTGTTCTGCATACCCTAAACTTCAATTCTTGGAAAATAAGAACCTACTACCCGGGGAAAGGGCTGGTCAGCTTGATAATTTCACACAGGCTTCCCATGATTATTTACCCCCTCCTGATGACTCAGTCCACAATGATGAACAACCTGGCCCCAGACGAAGTAACAGAATAAGGGGCCTTAATGCCAATAATAATTCTATCCCTAGGACTAATGGCAGACAGAACCAGCAAGGTATTAATACTTTTTTAGCCCAGCGCCAGCCTCGACAACGGAACAACAGGAGACAGAACTGGAATTAACTGACACAAGCCTTTTGAATTTTACCTTGGAGGCAGCTTCAGATACTAATGGGGACCTTCCTATATCAAAAGGCCCCAAAATTGTTTACAATTTTAAAGGTGACTTTAAAATTTACAATTTCACTGACATTTCTCTCCCTGACGACCTTATAGAACTCTTGGCTTATGGGAATACATTTGTCCCTAGCAAAACCGGTGACATCTCGAAAGAAATCATAAACCTTAAGTGCTTTGTGAGAAAATTAAACTTGAAATTGTTTTTTAATAATGAATGTATCCAGCCAGGTTCTTCTTCTCTTAAACTACCTAGTGTCTTTAATCCACCTCTCCACCCTGCTTTAGCCCTCTTTGAACAGGTTTGTGAAATAGACTTAAGACATATGTTTAATGACAATGTCTCGAACAAGTCAACTCGGGTATTTAACACCTCCAAAGAACAACTTGAATTACTCACTAACCTCCGGCATGTACCGGTACGTTTTATGAAACCGGACAAAGGGGGCGGGCTGGTAATACTTGATAATGATGCTTATAATGAAAAAATGTCCCTGGTATTGGACTCACCAGCATACTCTGAAGCTTCCATTAATGAAATACATACTACACATAACAGGATCAGAGGTTACTTCCGAGATTTATATCTCGAAAATAGGATAGATTCTGACACCTACAATTACATAGACATCATGCTACCTAAGATCCCAGTTATGTTCGGCATACCCAAGGTCCATAAAAACTTGTTAAATCCACCCATGAGGGCCCTAATCGACGGAAGGTCCTCCATGACATATCCAAGCGCCAAACTCGTTGACAAACTTTTGTCCAAATACGTTCAGAGCCTACCTGGTGTTTGTAAGGACTCATGGTCATTCTTAGAACGTATTAATAGTCTACCCTTCAACAGTGATGACAACTTCTTAACTGTTGATGTGGTGGATTTATACACTTCAATACCCCACCAGGAGGCTCTTGAGTGGACTGCACTGCTGCTTCAAGAACTAGGTGCCCCAAAATTGGAGATTGAATTAGTCACAGAACTACTCAATATAGTCCTGTCGTCCAACTATTTAATTTTCAACAAGAAATACTTCCTCCAGAAACAAGGTGTTGCCATGGGGTCCCCTTGTGGGGCTTCCGTGGCAAACTTCTTTATGGGATACTGGGAGAAACATCTGCTTTTTGCGTCCACCACTTTAATGGCGCCGGTACAATTCTACACGAGGTACCTGGATGACGTGTTTTTGATTTTTAGAGGTGACCTACCTGAAGTTGATGCCTTCATTACCTCTATTAATTCCACTACTGAATTCTCAAAGTTCACGTATAAATTCTCTAGTCTTGAAATTGACTATCTGGACATTAGATTAACTAAGGACTTTGAGACTCATTCCTACATCTCAAATATTTATAGAAAGCCCACGTACTGCAACTCTTTTTTGCACTTCTCGAGCCACCACCCCTTCAAACAGAAAAAAGCCATAATTAAGGGCCAACTAGTGAGGGCGGCAAAGATGTGCAGTACTCTTGAAGCCTTCCAAGAAGAATGTGACCTGTTGCTCGAGATGTTTTCCAGCAGAGGTTACCCTATTCACCTTATCCGTGAACTCACTTCGGAAGTCCACACAAAGAGATTAAATGGCTTCTTTAAAGCCATTTTGAGTGGGAATAAGGATGTCATGCCTCCCACCCCATCTTCGAACATTTCAAACGATTTATCCAATTTAAATTCAACAATGGTTGAAATGCCACATTATTCAACCTCTTTTGACCCATCCTCTAGTTACATTATGACCTTCAGCCTAGATACGAAGGCAATAATGACTATCTTACGTAAGAATTGGGATTTCATTTCAAGTAATTCTTCACTTCTTGACAAATTTGGCCCATACCCTAGATTTGTGTTTAAAAGAAACAACAATTTAAAAGAGTTATTACAAAGGTCTTCTTCAAAAACATCTTTTAATAGAAAAGTGGGCATGTTCCCATGTGGCTTCTGTAATAGGTGCCATATTGTTAGAACAGGGTATACGTTTAACATACGTAACAAAAAATATACTATCAGATTCCCACTCAACTGTGAAAGTAAATCTATTGTTTATGTGGCCTTCTGCGATTGCTGCCCTTCCTTCTACATCGGTAAAACCGATCGTAGACTTCGTGACTGCATGTATGAACATCTATATGCGATCAAGAACAAAAATGACAGCAACGCATTGGCTAGGCACATAATTAACCAACCGGGCCATAGTTTCTCTTTCATGGCAATAGACCAAATACAGGGCAACATTAGGGGGGGTCCCATTCCACTGCTCCTTGAACTTTGTGAACTCGAGTGGCAACTTAGAACGGATGCATTTAATTATCCAGCATTAAATGATAACTGTAATATTTCCTCAGTTTTAAAACTGAGAAGTTACTTGAGATAACAAACTTTTCTGATGTAATGTTTCAACTTAAGTTGCATATTTACTTACTTTTGATTCATACTGTATCCTCCTCTTACGAGCCCCCAGGTTGCAAACTAACCCTTGCACATGTGTTAGTAGGCATTTATAAGGTCTTTAGTGGACTCACACTATCAATTCATTGCCCTTTACAGTGTATTCCCCTTCTTAAGAATGCGAGTTTTTTCATTTTTCATAAATGTATATTTATATATATTTACTTTTCATGGTACCTCCCAGGGGGACATATACACAATGCCTTTTTAATTTACACTTCCAGTGTTTAAAAATGTTGTTTTTAACTATTTTATTGACATGTGTAAAATGTGAAAAAATTGTTTCGTTTTTTATGTATCTACATCAGTTCCATTGGTTTTGACATCACTTCCTTTCTTAATTAATTTAAAAACTGACTTAGAGTGATGAGTACTTGTTTTTTTACTCTGAAGAAGCTGTGTCAGTGTACATGGCGAAAACGCTTTACTAATAAATTCTTTGCATTAAGTTAACTGTTTCGCTATTCATTGGAATTGAATTTTAAATTTCAACTCACTATCTGCTGGAGCAAGGAGTCCGAGCCTTTCTGTTTGTTGCCTAACACTATGCTTAATTTGTTTGTCCAGCTTGCTTATTTCAGTTATCAAAGTTGTAGTTCGACCTCTTTCCGCGTGGTAGTTCGACCTCTTTGCTCCCCTACCCTACTCCCATTCCCACCCACCCCAGTACAGTTTCCTTTATACTTAACCATCCCTCCCCTTCCTGTCCGGCCATCCACTACAAATCCACTTCCTGCCTATTACCACCGCCTCACTCTAATATCTAACAAGCTTATCAAGATCACCTGTTCTTCATCACTTGTGGAAATCTTCTTTTCCCACCTGTCCCGAGTTACCTCATCATGCAGCATCTACTTATATCAGCAACATTACTCACTCTGCTCTCTATCTCTACCTCCTATCACTACTACCTCATAGATCCACTCCACTGTTCACCTATCTCTCACTCATATTACAACTTTCTTACTACATCTTCCTTTACCATCTCCCAAAACCTATTCAACACTTCTACCACAACTCTGTATAAAAGACCCTTATTACTAGTTCTCAAACCATCCTATAAAACTAAATCCAGACTACCTAGATTCTATCTACCATTCACAACACTATCTCTTCTCACTAAAGACTTACTCTTCTCTGGGGACATCCACCCCAATCCTGGCCCCTCTTCCCCTCTTCACTCCCCCTCCTCCCCCTTATCTACCTTAACAACACCCCCTCACAGCCCTTGTCTAACAACTCACACAATCAACATCCTCTGTCTCAAAACTCAACTCCATGTAAACACTTAACCTTTTACTCAATGAATATTCAAAGCCTTGCAAATAAAACCACCGAGCTGTACTATTGGATAGCTTACAAGACCACTCACAGTCTATCCCTATCTGAAACATGGCTTAAGCCACATATCTTAAATAGTGAAATACTCCCTTCTGGCTACAACAACTACCGCTCTGACAGGCCTTCAAAAAAAGGAGGTGGCATAGCCATCCACTACGCAAACAACCTTAACCTTTCACCGTACCCTCTCCCATTCCTGATTTCCACCCAGCTAAACTACTCATTCTAAACTTTCATCTTAATCCTCACAAAAAACTTGCTATTGCTTCCATCTATCTTCCTCCTGGCAAAATTGTGCCCATTCTAGAAAACATCCTATCCTGGTTCTCCCACAACATACCTTATGAGACTCTAATCTTCGGTGATGTCAGTATAGACTGGTCCAACCTTTCTACTGACTCTCCCCTACATAGTATTCACTTCATGGCTTCCACCAACTTATTTCTACCCCCATTCATTTCCACCAAAACTCTACTTCCAGCTCCACAATTGACTGGATACTTACCAACTCCCCTCATCACTACTACCGCCCCACAACCGTAGCAGATTCCCTTAGTGACCATCTCCCTACCTCGATCTTGAGATATCACTCCCACTCTCCTAAACCCCACCTTTTCAAAGACTGTCAAACACTGTCCACTTTCAATTCTTCCCAGTTTAACTCTATTCTCCAAAACATAGACTGGTCCATCCTCAGATAACTCTCCCTGAATGATGCTGTTAGCACCTTTAATAGCATTTTCCTGAGTACTCTAGACTCCCTAGCTCCTTCCAGGAAAATCAGAGTGAAATCTAATCATGCTCCCTGGCTATCTAAAGAAACTAAGTCCATCATGAAACAAAGAGATAATGTATGGAAAGCCTGGATCAAATCTAAACTAACACTGTTTCTTCTCAAATACAGACAACTATGCAACCTGGCTAAAAAACACACTACGACAGAAAAAAAGTCATTTTATAGCTCTGGCCAGTATAAATATAAATCCAAGCCTTGAAAATTTGGACAACACTAAACAGCATCCTTTACCCAGGAAGTCCCTCTAATCCCTCCCCCTACCCAAATACTTCCCCTCAGGATACAGCTACCCTACTCAATTCACACTTTGTCTCCTCCATCCAAAATCTCCTACCCTCTCAACCTAACTCTGCCTCTCTACCTGACCCTATACCTCCCCTCAACACTACTTTATTTTCCTTTAAGCCAGTTCCCAGTAGTTACATCAAATCTCTACTACTCAAATTAAAACCCTGTTTTCCCTCTACTGACAAATTACCTCCTACCTTCCACAAACCCGCAGCTGACTCAATTGCCTACCCAGTGACAATATTAATAAATAGAGCCATTCGTGAATCTACAGTTCCTACCCTATGGAAATCTTTCTTTATGATCCCTCTCCATAAAGGAGGTAACGCCACTGACCCTTCCAACCATCAAGCTATTGCCATTCTGTTTCCACTATCCAAGATACTAGAAAAATGTATCCACACACAGCTTCCTAATCACCTTCTCAATCACAACTTACTCACCCCTATCCAACATGGATTTCACCTCTATCACAGCATCACTACTGCTCTATTCTCCTTCACTCACACCATTGAAGAATCTTTGGACAACAATAAACTTACTTCCTGTCTCTTCCTTGACCTCTCCAAAGCTTTTGATACAGTCTCCCATCCATTACTTCTATCCAAAACTTGCCAATTTTCATCTATCCACCTCCACCCTCCTCTGGTTCTCTAGCTATCTATCTGGCCACAAACAATCTGTCAAATGGCTCTCTTCCTCATCTCCTTTCCTTACCATCTCTACTGGTGTCCCACAGGGCTCCATCTTAGGACCACTTTTGTTTAATATCTTTACCAATGATCTTTTCACCTCTTGCAAACAGTCATCTCTCATTCAATACGCTGATGACTCCTCAATTATTTCTACAGCTAACAATATCCTTGACCTACACTCCCTAACCCAAAAAGCTCTACTTTCCACTGAACAATGGCTTTCAAAAAAACTACTGATCCTTAATCCCCAAAAAAACAAACTCTGACTTTTCCTGCCCTGTTCTCTTTCTCATCATAAGTCTGGCTTTGTCATTAATTCTTGTAACAATACAGCTATCTTACCTGACACCTACACTAAACTCTTAGGGGTCATCATCGACAATGAACTAAAATTCAACCAACACATACAACAATGCATAAATAAAACCCATCAGAAGCTAGGCCTCTAATACCGCAACAGAAAATACCTCAGTCCTGCAGCTAGATATATCCTAGGTCAGGCTCTTCTCCCTTCTCTCCTCTATGCTGCTCCAGTTCTTACCAATATACAAGCTACTACCCTAAACACGCTCCAACAATCCTACCATAAAATAGCCAGATTCATCACTAACTCCCCTAACAACGCACACCACTGTATTGCTTTAAAGTCTCTACAATGGCTGGAACTTCCCCAACTACTACATCTCTACCAATTCCACATGCTGCACTCTATGCTCTGTAAACCTTCCTGCTGCCCATCTCTATCTGCCCTAGTCTCTATCTGCACCCCATCCCAACCCCTCCACACTTCTAATCAACAGTTGCTTGATATTTACCACCCAAACAAGTCAGTAGGCAAACTACTCTACAAATACTCTGTAGCCCATGCCTGGAACAAACTTCCCCTTGACATACACTCAATTTCTCACACCTCACTGTTTAAAAACAAACTAAAAACACATCTATTCTATTCCAGAACCTGCCCCTGTCTTGATCCTACTTAGCTCCCTCCACCCCACTCATTTCTCTCAAAGTTAATCCTACTTACACTCTGTACTCTCCCCTCTCAAGTACAGTAGCATAGAACTGCCCTGTGGGGAAAAAAAGTGTTTACATTTTTTGTTTTCACTATAAGTATTATACTTGTTTCTTTTGTTTATATTTTATTTCCTACTGTAATGATATAGTGTTTTTATTTGTTTCCTACTGTTATGATATATTGTACTATTTGGAGCTTTTCTCTTTGCGTCTCTGCTGAAAATGGGCCACAATCCCAGTTGGACTAACCCGGTTAACAAATATCAATAAATAAATAAATAAATTTGCCATTTCTTATATTTTTTGTCTCTCACCTTAATCAGGTATCCTGTTCTTATGAAAATATACCCCCTTGATGTTGCATGCCTAGATCCTGATGTTAAACATTTTTTTTTGACTTTTTGCACTCAAACAATTTCTCTTTCAAAACTTTCCACATTCCCTCTGCAGTTTTTCCACTGAACACCTCACTCCAGTTAGTTTTATATAGTAACTGTTTTGCTTTCCTATAATCTGTAATTAACCTTCTGTGTATTGGCTTTCAGTTTGGCAGAATTATCTAGCAACAAATTAACCTTTATGACCCCATGATCACTGCACATCAATGGTGGTAAAACGTGACAGGAGTTACAGTAATTCCTTTAGGAACACAAACAATATATAGTATATTCTGTCCCCTGGTATTTTATTTTTACAATTTGAAGCATTTCTTGTTCCTGAATATACTATGCAAATAATTTCTTTATTAATGTTGAATTGATATTATTCCAGTCTGTTTCTGGTAAATTTAAGTCCCCAGCTAATATTATTCTTCCCTCCTATGTTTCATGTAAGAAATGTATGAATTCCTCTAGGTCATCTGCACTTGACTTTGGTGGTCTGTACACTCTAACAATTGTTATATCTTCCAGGGTTGTCTTTATTGTCACAGTTACACAGTCTATAGTATTGGTGTTATCACTGCACATGTAATAATCACAAGTCTCATAGTTATCTTTAATCCCTATCATAACACCTCCACCTGATTTTTTGTTAGAATGTCTGTTACAGTAAAAAAATTTATACCCTTATAGAACTGTTTTCCAGTCATTGTTCTTTAACTATGTTTCACAAACTATAACAACATCAATCTTCTGGGAACGTAGCAAATTTTCTAATAAAAAAACTTTATTATGAATGCTCCTAGCATTAACAACCATAAGAGATGCATCAAATGTTACTGTCTGTGAAATGTTACATTTTTGGCCTGACAAAAATCCTGGCTAGTGTTTGTCAAATATTGCAAAATATCTGCTGCAAAAAATATCTTCTGATCTAGACAAATGCACACCATCCTGTCTGAACATGTGTGCCCAAAAGAAGGCTTGGATGCTCTACACATTTCCATTTTTTAAAGCAGGACATTTTTTCCATGTAGGTGTTTATCCAAAAAATCTTTTCATTCACAGTGACCTGACTATCCTTTCTATAAGTGATTTGTGAAAAATATGTCCTAACACCAGTACAAGCTATACTATCTAGGAGGGCTGTCAGTTCCTGACTAACAGTCAGAGAATCTTTTGTTAGTGACATCATTTGTACCAACATGAATAAAAACAGATCCATACTTCCTTACATTAAGGCATTTCAAGGCTTGTTTCACATCTTCTATTTTTGATCCTGGCAAGTATAACACTACTCGATGTTCATTATCATCTCTGCAAATATAAGTATCAGTTCCTCTAATAACTGAATCTCCAATTACAAGAATATCTTTGCTGACCATCTCTTAAAAATTTTCAGCTTCTAATACTGTCATTTCTGCTCTATCAGTTATTACAAAGGATAGATCGTCATCACTATTAAGTCTTATTAATTCCACTGTTTTGATTGCGTATTAAATTCTCATCCAACTGGCATTGTAAATCCACAGCTTGAGCCATGGATTCAACATCTGTCTTTCTCTTCTTTTTTCTTACAGTAATGTTCTTCAACCCTTCCTCGTTCAGTTTTGATTTCTTCATTTTCACCTGCCCCTTGCCTCTTTTTTCTACCTTTTCCATTGGAAAGGTGATGCCTTTTTCTGTAGACTGAGGCTTTTCTGATGGACAGATATCTTCATTCCCTGTCACCAGTGTGTTACATAACAAAGCAGAATCCTTTTTACTACGTATTATCTTTCCTTTACAGTCATAAGTCAGTTTCTTTTTCTTCTTGTTATTTGTTGAGAACTTCTTCCTTTCTTTATTTTTTTGTTTTCTTCTAAAGAAACTGGATCTTCAGATTGCTGAGTACTTGCATCCACAATTCCATAGTTCTCAGGGGCCTCATCATGTTTCATAGGAGTTGAATGTTCTTTTCAGAAAACAGATGCATCATTTCCTAAATCTGTTCTATTTGTTCTATGCCTAACATTATTTAGTTCATCAGTCCAGTTATTAATATATGATACAACAGTTCTCCCATGCCAATTGCACATGTACAATCATCATCATTAAGTCGAGATTTGCTTCTAACAATGGTAAGCAAATCATCCAACTTTTGACATGAGGAACAAAGATCACCAGTGTTATCAGCTGTTACCTTTAAATATGCATAGCATTTATAACACTGTACAAGATGCTTGTGCATTAGCAGATCGTTAATTGCATACTCATTAAAGGAATCCATATTCAGCTTTAATTGAATAAAATATTGCAAAGGAAATAAATTACACAAAGTCAGTAGCAAAGAATTCAAAGGAACTTAAATCAACTTCTATGACAAAAATTATACCAGCAATATCCAACTAAACAATAAAATACAATAAAGTTGTTCAGACCATACAAGTTCTACCAGCCAGACAGTTGTAATTTATTTGCGTGCAGTAGCTTCTGCTCACTATAGCTCGCAGTCACACCTCCTTTTAACAGTAAAAATAAATAAAACATTTCTTACCAGTCAACTCCCCAACAAATCAAAAACCAAGACAGGATTGTTTTGATATGCTCAGAATTTTCCTCTCTGCAGTCTGTGTAAATTTATAATTGCCTAGGCCCCTTGTGGTGGCTAGAGCTGGCCTGTCCAAAACCTATCCCTTTCTCAGAACCAAATGTGAAGCTAAAGGTAAAACAACAAAATATGAATCAAAGTAAAGCTTGCTAATAAGCAATCTCTTCCTACCTACAAACAGTTAAAAATAATGATAAATGCAATATAAATTCAAATAAAACTGCTCTTACCAGTGAACTCTACAACAAATTACAAACCAAGACAGGATTGTTTTGATATGCTCCGAATTTTCCTTTCTGCAGTCTGTGTAAATTTATAGCTGTCTAGGTCCCTTGTGGTGGCTAGAGCTTTCCTGTCCAAAACATATCCCTTTCTCACAACCAAAAGTGAAACTAAAGATAAAATAACAAAATATGAATCAAAAGTAAAGCTTGTTAATAAACAGTCTCTTCCTACCTACAAACAGTTAAAAATAGTGATAACAAATGCAATATAAATTCAAATAAAACTGCTCTTACTTGCTCAGTGGCTTACACTACTGTCATTCTATTTACAGTGTGGGTGTGTAAGTAGACTTTTATGATGGAAATGTTCTGAATTGGGCAGTTTTATCATTATTGGTTCATGTATTTTTGTTTCTAACAAGTGTGCTGTATTATACAAGGAATGTAATTTAATAAAGTCAGGAAGGTGTATCAAAGAAAAGAACACATGTATGTTTCTTGTTTTGTGTGCAAGCAGCCAATGATTTGAAAACAGCCCAAAGGTAATCTTTATCCACCACTGGCCAGATGCATTTTATTTGGATGCGGTGTGGATTTCAATGCTGTTTCAATGAATGTGAGTTTCAAGGGCAGAGAAGTTTTAATGCCAAGTCTATTTTCATTGTGAGATAGTATTGCTTTGTTTAGCAAATGTCTATTAGTGTTTGTGCATTGTACTGTAAAATGTAAAAAATAAAATCCAAATAATCATTGTAGAAGTAAATCAGTATGACTATGCACACATTAGTGTTTATGGTAAATGGGGCGAAATAGCCAGGTAATGGGTCATTAGAATGGCTGCAGGGGGACTCTGATGCCATATTTTGGTTGTCTGTTCTTCAGTTTGCATTTGAAAGTTGGTATCCCACAATTCCATTGGAGTGGGTGGGGTTATATAATTATGTATGCACATTATATGTTAATCAGCGTGCAGATTTGTACCTATTTTTCATGGGCCTTGTCCACATTTTTGATGTTTCCAGGTTGAGCGGTATGGTGAGAGTAGGAGCAGAGTGGATTGATTCCTGACTCTTTCTTGTTGGAGAGTGAGTGTCTGTGCTTAATGTATCTGATTGATCTGGTTGCTATTTGTGGCATCTACCAGAAAAAGGCTACAAGCCTACAGACCCTTGCATCATCTGGGACAAGACTGTGGATCACCAAACAGGCTGTGGCCTGCTTCTCTTCTTGGGATAGGTGCTAACATTTTGCTTCTGTTGAGAGAAGAAGAAAAATAATATTGTATCCCAATAGAGTGAAGCTGTGGTGAGACCAGCATTAGTAGTAGCCAGGCAGTAACCATTCATGTGACTCCCCTCATTTCATCATTCTTGATAAGGTAATTCTTTGTTTTCAGTAAGTACTGTTTGATTTCTTTCTAACTTCAGAATATCTGCCTAAATACTTCATCTTTAAATTTTCAGGGTCTACATATTAATTTCCCCTCAAGTGTTTGGTAGTGCTCTGTACAGACCCAGACACACTGAGTGACATTTTTCCTTTAAAAGCACAATTGAATTTTTTTCAATCTCTAGTTGCACACAGAACAACTAGTTTGCAGTGACAAGCACTGTCAACATAATTGCAAACCGAATACTCCTGACAGTAACTGATATTCTTATGCCAACAGTCTAATCAATAAAAAAGAGTCTGTTGCCATGGATATGAACTTTCCTACTATCTCCGTTACTGACTTGGTGGATATGGGCATCTTGAGGCAATGTAGAAATTGCCTCATGTTTACTGACAACCAGTTAAGCAGAGGTTTACACAACATCACTGGAGGCAAAGCTCTCACATGAAACTACTCCTAATGTCATTAAGGTTGTGATAGTACACATGCTGCACCCGTCATGCACAATTAAAAAAAGACATATAGATCTACATATACTGAGGCACTTACATGTAACCTTTCTAAACCACAAAGACCTCCTAGACAAAGTACACATAAGAAATACCCTCAGCAGCCACAAATGCACTCTTTCAAAACAACACCCACATCAACACATAGAGCAACATTTCATGGAGCCTCTACCTCTAAGCCCATAAGGCAAGTCACTACACAATCCAATATTATACTCATTGGAGACTCCATTGTGAGACACACTGATGTCCCTTTCACCAGACTGAGTAAGGAGAAAGTTACGGTCAGTTCCTTATCAGGGGCAAGGATCTGTCACATTATGCATGTACTCAGATCATTGGATTACAATTACCAATATGACTCATTCATAATCCATGTGGGAGTAAATGACCTGAGATGTACCTCCCTAGACTATATGAAGAGATACATCATAGAGCTCTCGGAATATGTGTCTCAGGTTGGTTTGAGCATAGTATTGAGCAGCATTTTACCTTCTCCAAGGATGATGCCACAATACGAACAAAAGATGATTGACTTTAATAATTGGCTTAGCTTCTGGTGTCATTCTAAGGAGGTGTTGCTTTGCCAGGGATAGTCTGCACCTCTCCCCTCTAGGCTTTTGAATATTAGCCAAAACATTTGTGGCTTCCCCATATAGAAAACAATTTTAAGTTACTCAGCCCATGTGGGGACATGGTGGATGGCTTACCTGAAAAAGATGATCTGTTTGAATTTAGTCATCCTTTGGTCATCACTTTCAATAGTGACAATAAATTTATTAAGTCTATTGTTTATAAAAACTGGACTTACATTACACAGGATCGGGAATTGTTGGAGAAATCAGGGGCTCAGATGAAGATTGCATATAAGAGAGGACATACTTTTAAAAATTATCTTGAGTGCTCCAGTATCAGCAGGTGTAAGTCTATGTCTGGCAATATGTTCAAATGTGGTGCATGTGGCCAATGCAGCCACATATTGGTCAGTGACTGTATTCAGATTAATGGTAAAACTTTATTTATCAAAGGGAAATTTAATTGCCAGTCAAGTGGTGTGGTCTAAATTGCAAGATGTGGGTCTTGCCCTGCTTTTTATGTTGGCAAAACCAAGAGAAAGTTAAAACAGCGTATCTGTGAGCATCTTTATGACATCAAGAAATGTAGGGAAACCAATGCCCTTTTTAGACATATTACATTATTTCCAGAACATAAATTTAATTTTTGGGTCTTGAAACAGGTGAGATCAGACCCCAAGGGTGGCCCCTGGTCCTTATTGTTGTACAAGAGGAAGCTGTGGTGGCAGATATTTTTAAATGCTTCTGTGCTACCAGGTTTGAATAATGTTATTAGTATCAAGTGCTCTCCAAAAAGGAGAGCGTTGGACAGATAATGATATAGTCTGAAATATTTTTGATTAATTTTGAATATTTGTCCTTTACAATGTTTTGAATTATTTAAAGTATTTTTATTTCAGTTTTGCAATACTCTGTGTCAGTTCCATGGTTTGTGCAGGTATTCTGTTTAATTCCTTTGCACTGCCTTTCACTTTAAATTGCTTTGCCTCTCCTTTCCTTATTAGTTCATAGATTCATAGGTTCATAGGTAGGTACTAGGGTATCTGCCTGAAGGCATATATAAGCCTAGCCAGAGTGTGTCGGCTTTTGCCACCCCATTGATTAATTAACTGATCCTCTGTCAAGCAGAGCCAATGAAGTGATCCCAGGGGTGTATTTTCTGTTACCCATCCACTCATCAAGGTTTCTCTTGAAGAGTGTTAGTGAGGGGCTCCGCCTAATGTAGTTTGGAATTTTGTTCCAAAGCATGGGGAGTCTCTGTGACAGGAATCTATCCCTCCAGTGTGTTCTATTTATTACAGGATAAACATAACAAGTAGCTGGTGAATAAAGCTCCTCTCAATAAAAATATAAAGTCCAGTAAAAAAAGAGAGAGCACACAGGGTGACGACAGTTCAGTAATTTATTTCAGTTCAGTAAGAGCTTTCACATCTCAAAGGATGCTTCGTCAGACTTTAATGAACAAATTGCACAGAAATACTTCATTTTATAAGTGCATCAATTAATCAAATTCCAATTAAGCACATTGCACATATTTAAAGGTACATATATATAAAAATGTACAAAGTTAAAAACATACTAAGAGAAACCATTTAAAAACTTTTTAGAAACATATAACTACATTTTATTACACTTAACATAATTATAAAAAAATATATATTAATAATACTAAAAAAATCACTTAGAGCAAATAAATTTATATATCAATGCTTTAATGATCTCTCAGATAAAAAAGGCTTTAATACTATTTTGTCATTGAGGCCATAAACCTTATCTGCCTGCATCCTAACAATCCATTTAACTTCATGTTGTTCTGTACGAGCCCTAAAATTACCCAACCTACATGTCCTAGGAGCTAACTCAAGTACTAAAAAAACAAATCTATGAGTGGTATTATTCTGTAAAATATGCCTTGCTAACGCATTTCCCTCATCTTCTCTATTAATAGCATAAACATGTTCTCTCACCCTGTCTTTCAAAGTACGATTTGTCATACCTATATAAAAACTTGGACATTTTATGCAGTAAACTAAATAAATCACATCTCTAGTCTTGCAATCTGCGTAATGCTTGAAAACATATCTATAATGAGTGGAGGGGTGTACAAACTCATTTGCATTACACATATATTGACAATGATTACATCCCCTACAAGTAAATGTACCTTGTCGTTTAGATTCAACTCTCTTTGACAAACTCATAAACACTTAAAACAGCTTTAAATGATTACAAACATTCAGAAAAGGCTATTGCACTTTAGTGTGTAGCCTACAACAGTTAAACAAATTATTTAAACCAAAACAACTTTTTAAAAGTGCAGGCAGTCAAATAAGTACAATATGTGAAAAAAAAAAACAATCTTTTGAATCACAATAAATGCTGGAAAATTGGCATTTAGGCGGAAAACAGTTAAGTACAGCAAGAAAGTACAGAAAACTGATACTTAATCACTACAAAGTCTCTCTTCTAAGCTAGAAGGCTTGTATCAGTTTAAGGCTTTCTAGTGCTTCCCAGTAGGTTAGTTACAAGAAAGATGGGAAACAAGTGCAGATGTGGTCTTTTAAACCAGAAAGTTGAAAGAGATGGACAGACTGTCCAAATGGTCAATAAACTACAATTTCCGGGCCAAGAACCACTCCTCTTGGGGTAGACAGGCTACCTAGTGCTTACAACTCCCACTCATAAGCTAGAAGACTTTCCTCCAACACAAAAAGGCTTGCGGGGCTCAGAAGCTTACCAACAGTCCTGGATACAGCAACTCTGTACCTGGACTACACTAGTTACAGGAAAGGTGGGAAACAAGCACATGTTGGGCTTTTAAACCAGAAAGTTGAAAGAGATGGAAAAAAAATGCCCAAACCGCCAATAGCTACAATTTCTGGGCCACGAACCACTCCTCTTGTGGTAGATAGGCTACCTAATGCTTACCACTTCCACTGATAAGCTAGAAGGTTTTCCTCCAACAAAAAAAGGCTTGGGGGGTTCAGAAGCTTACTAACAATCCTGGATACAGCAACTCTGTAACCAGACTAGGCTAGTTATAGGAAAGGCAGGAAACAGGCGCAAGTGCGGCTTTCAAACCAGAAAGTTGAAAGAGATGGAGAAAACTGCTCAAATAGCCAATAGCTACAATTTCTGGGCCAGGGACCACTTCTCTTGTGGTAGATAGGCTACCTAATGCTTACTACTCCCACTGATAAGCTAGAAGGCTTCCCTCCAACACAGAAAGGCTTGGGGTGCTCAGAAGCTTACAAACAGTCCTGGATACAGAAAACCTGTACCTGGACTAGACTAGTAACAGGAAAGGCAGGAAAGAAGCACAAACACAGGCTTTTAAATCAGAAGGTTGAAAGAGATTGAAAAGCTTTCCAAACAGCCAATAAACTATCATTTCTGGGCCAGAAACCACTCCTCCTGTGGTAGATTGGTTACCTAGTGCTTACCACTCCCACTGATAAGCTAGAAGGCTTCTCTCCAACACAGAAGGGCTTGGGAGGCTCAGAAGCTTGCCAACAGTCCTGGATACAACAAATCTGTACCTGGACTACACTAGTTATAGGAAAGGCAGGGACCAAATGCAAACACAGGCTTTTAAACCAGAAAGTAGAAAGAGTTCATTGTGTTTTCTGTATCATGTGACTTTATTGGTCTTTTTAAGCTGAGTACTTGTTCTGTTGTATATATCTGAAGAAGTCTTAGTTGTAAGATGTAAACACTAACATTTTCTGGTAAAGTTGTGCTTATTTTAATAAATCTGCTGTACTGTCATCCTGGTTGCTGTTGGTGAAGTGCAGTTTGGCTGGTTCTATTTTTCCATCAGGGTTCTGCAAGCCACTGTTGTCATATCATATTGCAATCATACTTACTGATGGTAATAGTCTTGCGTGTCCTTTTAATGTCAGCAGTCCTGGCTCCCAAGAGGCAGTGCAATATAACCCCAGTCTTCTTTAGCCTGTTGATCATGGGGATCTTTATGATTAACAGTGAAGTCTCCAATCACTAGATCATTGCCAGAAGCCTATTTATTGGTATACATAAATAACAAATAAGTAAACGCTTCTTTGTTGAACACCTATTCATCGAAGAGGCTTTTCATCAAACATTTTCAGTGAAATATTTCCTACGCCAAACTGATGGTTGGCCATTGTCTGGAATTTGCCCTTTTCCCCACTGTAGTGTGATCTCAGAGTTGGCATATTTAGTTGGGGGGTATGGGGGGTGCAGCCCTTCATATCAGGATGTGTGATGGGCAAAGTCCCCCACCTGCATAGGTGTTAAGTTTTATGGTTTTGTTTATAGTCACTAGGGTGGACTACTGCTAGGTTGCCCTAGGAAAGATTTAGATGAAAACATAGCTCAATGTTTAGTTACTTCAATGAATAGGTGTTCGATGAAGAAGCGTTTGCTTACTTGTGATTCAATTATGTGCTATATACCTGTTTGTTGACAGTGTTTTGTTAATGTGGGTGCAAGAAATAGATTTACAAAGGTGTTTATGCTGATACCAGAACTTAAAGAGTTCTAGAATGCAGTGTTAAGGATTTTTTTAATGGCATCAGAATAAGACATATTTGTGCTGTATGTATCAGGATGTTGCATTTGTATGCATGGGATGTTTGCTGCATGCTGTAAGCTGGGTGATTGATGTCACCATGTTCACTGAGTATTTACAACTCTCACAGACAGCTAATTGTTACTGAGCTGGAGTCAGTTCCTTCACTGCTTTAGGATGAGTGCTAGCAGGCAGGCAATGGAAGTAAGTCTTGTTGGCGGCCTCTTTGTGATGTCCAGTGCTATTAAGAGATAAACCCTAAAAGTGGGAAAGAAAAGCAGGACTGAGGCAGCATTAGTACAAATAAAAAAATAAAGAGAGGAAGTAGGAACACAAACATGGTGGATACCTGGATACAGTTGTGGAAAACAGGATCTCTTGACTCTCTTTAGATCAGCAGATTGCAGCACAGCCAATTGCAGCTTAGTGCTAATCAGAACAAGTAAATTTGACCCATTGCGCAATCAAAGCTAGAGCCTACAATATGAAAGAACACAATGTGGTAGTAGTGACTCAGGGGAAACCTTTAAGTAGTACGAGGTACCCAATGTTGAGCTACATCACACATGGGCCTGCACCCCATGGTCTTCCTTGGAGTAAATAAAAAAGGAAAAGAAAAGGAATCAATCAAAAACAGGTGCAAATTCTGGCAAATGTTCTCTGTTCCTTGTAAATAGCAGCAATTAGCCTACTCTCACTAGAATAAATGCACTCTGTACTCAGGCCATACCAGAATAGAACAGCCAGTTATTTATAAATACAGTGAATAAACTAAAAAAAAAGGAAGAAGAAGTGGAAGAA
Source organism: Protopterus annectens (assembly GCF_019279795.1). NCBI lineage: Eukaryota > Metazoa > Chordata > Ceratodontiformes > Protopteridae > Protopterus > Protopterus annectens. The sequence continues at coordinate 107,090,985 of NC_056741.1, forward strand.
ACAGACAAATTTGCTCGGAACAGTCAAAAAACAAATACAAAAACAAAAATTAGCAAGTTGATTTTAAGTGTTACACAAAAATGTACTTTCCTGTAATTTTATTTGTAGCGGGACTCTAGAAATTGCATCTTTCAGTGAGTGCACAGAGGTACAGCTCTCTGTAGTCTAATTATAAAGACTCAATAGCCCATATCAACAAATAACAAAACACTAGAATTTCACCTCAGTTAACACATACAAGACTAGAACTACTCTGTTTCCTCTTCTGAAAAACACTGATTGATATTCAAAGCAAGTTCATTAAAAACAGATAGAAGCAATGCAAGCAGTGCTAGTATACTCAATATCAAGCAAACCAGGCAAAAGACACTTACCATGATGGTCCTAGCTTTAACAGCGTAGTTGAGTGGAAACAAACTGGGGCCTTCTTTACAACAGTTGAAGGCTGCTAGAAAAGTCCTTATTTGCAAGACTAAAAGACAATAAGAGACAGCTAAACAGAACAAACCAACTTAAAGAAACACTAAAAATTCTCTTCACTTCATTAACAGACATCAGATGACAACTATTTTTCTCTTCTGCCAAATGACAGAAATATTTATTATTAGTAAACTCAATATTAAGCAAAACAACAAAATAAAATAGATTCAATAGCAAAGCCAAATCCATTTTCAACTAACAAAATGCTAAATCTTTTTCACAGAAAAATGAAATTTTTTTTTTATAACAGGTCCTCATGAGAGAGAACAAATGGACAGATGGAAATCTGGTGTATTTTTTTTTTGAGTGAATAATAATTACACTTAATTGTTGGATCATAGCAGGAGATGAGCAAAACTTGCCAAAACTGTAATTAGTTCATTATAGAAATAATATCTACTCTCTGAGGAAATTGGGTAAGTTTTATTGTCAGTCTATATGATTTTTATTGTTAATTTTGAGAATGACAGCATGAATCTTTTAAAAGAAACAAAATCTTTGCAAAACTCTCTGAAAAATGTTAAATTAGCAATGAAGTTGACAGTATATATTTATGGTTTCGTAAATGTATTCCTGTTATTGTTTTTATTCATTTATTTTCTAATAAGTTAAATGCAATCACAAATTATATAGGGTGGAAGGCAATCCCCTGTCTGACCCTCCATCTAGTGCAAAGAAAACACATTTGATTTGGTTAATAGCTAATGTTGTTAACATTTTCTTGTGGAGGTTGTCAATTATTGTAATATATTTTTCTGGAATACTATAATATTGTGAAGTCTGAAATATATTAATTAGGTCAAACATTTCATAAGAATCAAGTAATTGTGGGTATATTGCATTTATATGAATTAAGAGAAATAATATGGGTCAATACCTGCAGTTAGAGCATATCATTTAACATTTTTTGGCTACGAATAAAGCTGTATAACATGTAGAAAAGTCAATATAATTGTAATTTTATGTTAATAAATCCTGTGGTTATTGTATAGTCAGTGTTTTATGTTGAAATAGCTTTGTAATCTGTGTAATCTAAACAAAAATTCTCTTTCTGTATTAAAACCAGTCATGTCAAACAAAAAGATAGGGGATTTCCAATCTCTATGTTCCAAAGCACTGAATTAACTCTAATACAAAGATTGATAGTGCATCCCATAATAACACATACTGTGTGAATATACACGTTTACCTTTTGTCAAGTTTCCATCTAGTCATTCAATTTCTTAAATAGCAGTGTCAGACTTATAGGTTCATAGGCTGGTACTAGGCTAACTGCCTTTGCAGGCCATTCTAAGCCTAGCCACTTACCCCATGTGAGAATCAAACCCTGTACCTTCTATTTGTAAGGCAAACACCTTAACCGTTATACCATCCTCCCACCCTAAAACAAACCACACTTGGATTCATAGATTAGTACTAGGCTAAATGCCCCTGTGAGCCATTTTAAGCCTAGATAATTATCCCTTGTGAGGCTCAAACCCTGCACTTTGTGTTTGTAAGGCAAACACCTCAACCATTAGGCCACCCTCACATCAGGGATCATATTTTAAGAGCTATCTAATACAACTGGATTTTATTTCTTCTCTGTATTGCCCACTAATTAATAAACAGCTATTATGGTCACTATTTAAATTCCCTATGTAATTTCCAATTCAGAATAGAAGGATGTGCTTAGCTAATGATTGTGAATTATAATTAGATAAAAAATATTTAATTAATTTTCTCCTGTAATAGTAGATAAGATATGTTATTAAAGTATTTGCCATATAAAATCTGTAAATATTTCTGCACTTCATTTGGCTATTAATTTACTGAATTTTACTACTCGAGGTTGTATTCTTCCTTTTCTTTAAAACAACCAGTAGTGTTATTAATTCATTGTTTTACATTCTTCAGAAACGTTAACAATGAAAATCCCTGCCTGGGTTGCCATTGACAAAAAAAAAAAAAAAAAAAAAAATATATATATATATATATATATATATATATATATATATATATATATATACATATATATATTCACTTCAGAAGCTCAAAAATACTGAAATCTCGAATTTCAGTATCTCGAGCCCAAGAAGTGAAATCCACAAAACAACGAAAACTAAAAGCCGCGAAATTCAAAACCTCAAATACCGGAAGTTTTGAATTTTGCGGTTTTACTACACACACACACACACACACACACACACACACACACACACACACACACACACCATCCACCACACAAACACACACAATCACTCTACTACATGAAAGCAGGGGAGCAAGCCCCCCACACCTCCCTACTTAAATATTCTCACTCCGAGGTCGCACTACATACAAACACACACAAAACACCACCACACAAGCTACTTTCTCTTCACACACACACATCACAGCAACAAAACACACTGACACACACCACAGCCCCTACCCAAACCTCTTAACACACACACACACTTACCTGAATACATAACCATAGCAGAACTTTAGAAGCACGAAATTTAAAACCTTCAGTATTCGAGGTTTTGAATTTTGTGCTTCTAAACTTTCGCTATTATGTGGATTTGGCTTCTTGGGTTCGAAATATTGAAATTCGAGTTTTCAGTATTTCGAGCTTCTGACAACAAACAACATTGGTGCACCAGAAGAACGAGCCCAGAAAAGTTGAAATTTCGAGCTTCTGAATGGAACACACACACACACACACACACACACACACACACACACACACACACACACACACACACACACACACACACACATTATACCAATGTCTAGTTTATACAGAAACATGTTTTGGGAGTATAACATAAACTCAGTATGTGGGAAAAAGTTAAATCATAAGCAAAATGAGTTCAATGATTCATGCTGATTTTGAGAACCTTTAACTGATTCACCAATGAGCACAAATTATACATTTTGTCAGAGAAATACCACGTCTCTCCCTCTTTTTTTTTAATTTCTACAAGTCTTTTGTGTTTCTAATACCATGACGGGAATGGAACTCATTCCTAAGTCAAAGTACGATTAAAGTTCATAAAATTAGTATTGTTTTACTCTTTGATGTCAGCCGGTAGTGCTCTTTACAGCACCCTCAATGTGCCCAGTAATGACTCCTTCTGCAATTCGTATGGAGTTATATGTATTGGTAGCATATCTAAATATGATTGTAGGCTGCTCTTTACAAGACCTGTTGCTCCTACTACTAATAGAACTGTCGGGGTATCTTTCTTCCACATTGCTATTGTTTCTGTCTGCAAATCCTGATATTTTACAACTTTGTGTCTCTCTGTGTTCAACACACTGAAGTCACTGGGTGTAGCAATTTTAATGATCGATGCTACTTTTGTCTTCTTTTCTTGGACCACTATATCTGGTTTTCTAGCATCTATCTTTTGAACTGTTGGTAATGAATGATCCTGTGTGATGCTGACTTCTTCATTTTCTGTGATGCTTTGTGGCTCATGTTTCCAGTCTTTTTCAGCCATTTCAATACCATAATGTTTGCACAATCCCCAATGCCACAGTCTTGCCACGTTATTATGCCTTTTAGTATTCAGTCCTTCTGCCATTAGTATGTCGCAACTAGCAACGAAGTGTGCAACTGTTTCCAATTCAGTCATCTTACATTTATTCTCCTCATGTTTCAAAACTTTCACTATGTTTGGGTCTTGTGAGGTCAGTAGATATGTGTGGAGTCCCACGACTGCAGATCTATACATATAATCAATTTCAAGGAGGCCCACACACCTTCAGAACAGGGAGAATATAATCTTGGTATGCACTGATTTTTATAAATCATTTGATGAGCATGAAGCATCCTTCTGGTTTTCCTATCTAATCTATCCACAGCGCTTTGAAGCCAGTCAATCACTCCAAATTTGTAAGTTAGGACAGGAAGAGGAAACTGGTTTATAGCTTGGATTTTGTTCCTAGATGTCAGTGCTGTTTTAGGATTAATTTAAGTCTTCTGAAGTATTCCTTATTAAGTTTTATTTGCATTTGTTCATGTTTTATTGTCGATCCTTCATCAGTTCCCAAATATTTAAACACTTTCTTGCTCAAGTTCTTTTATGTCCCATTCTTATCCCAAACTGATGTTTTCCTGGTGTTGCAGTTTTCCTGCTTTAAAGGTTGCTTTTGCACATTTATCAAGACCAAATTGACATTCTTATATCATCTGAAAAAGTTTTGACAACTTGAAGTTGTGCTTTCAGTTCCTCATCTGATGATCTATACTGTTTTAAATCATCGAAAAAAAGAAGATGAGAAGTCTTTACACTTTGTTGCTTTCTAAGAGACAAATTATATCCATAGCCTAAGCTGTTAAATAGACAGCTTAATGGGTTAAGGATAAGACAGAACAGCGGCGGTGACAAAGAGTCACCCTGGAATATTCCCCTGTGAATTTTTATCCCTGGGATAATAATTTGTCCTTTATCATGGCTTAATTGCAAAGTGGCCTGCCACTGTCTCATGGTCACTGTAATGTAGTCGATCAGTGTAAGGTGTATCTTATACATTTTTAAGCACTCTTTTATTCATAAATGTGGGATACTATCAAATGCTTTTTTGTAGTCAGTCCATACCATACTTAGATTCTTCCCCTTTTTGCAGTTCTCTAGTATGACTTTATTTAACAATAAATGATTCTTTGTTCCATATGACTTTCTTGTATTGCTGTTTTTTTATTCTACTTCCATAATTGAGTTTTCTTCTAAATGATTATAAACTCGGTTGGCATCAATTCCCATGTATAGTTTACATGTCATCAGAAGACAAGTTATTGGTCTATAATTTTTAGGGTAACTTGCAGATTCCCTCTTAAGTTGGAACATTTTTGTTTTTCCTGTTGTTAACCAGGTTGGTGTCTGTTCGGGGTGCACATATAAATAGTTCTTACTCACGGCTATATCTTTGTGCAAAGATGGTAATACTTTCAGTCAAAAGTTAGATACTGCATATGGGCTTGAAGTTTTCTAATTAGAGGCTTTTCTTAACTTTGTTTCAATCTCTCTTGCTGCTACTTTATCCCATTTCATATCCTATACCTTTCAACCTCTTATTCTTTCTTTAACTTCTTCTACCCATTTAGCATCTTTGTTATGTTCCACAGGATCTTCATAGATACTTCTCCAAAATGTATCTATTTCTTCTTTTTTGGCAGCCTTTCAATTCCTTTTACCTTATTTCACAATTCTCTATAAAACAATAAATTGCTTATTTTGTGCTTTTCCTTTATATTTATCTTCATATCCTCTAAGTTTTTCCACCTGTGCTGAAATTTTTGGTTTGTTACTTGCAAGAGTGCATGATAGAGCCTGGTCTGTTTTAATACTGCACATTACTTTTACTACATATATCTTTCTTAGTATTTTTGTTGGTCTGTTCCCTCTTCTATAGTCTTCTAACAGTGACACTTCTTGTCTTAACTGCTTTATAGTTTTCTCTGTTTGACATTTCCATGATTGTATTCAATTTCTCCCCTTCCTTTCCTTTACTACCCTGTGTTCTTCTGTAATGTATGCTGTTTACTTCTGTTATAGTGCATGGTTCTCTATGAATGGTCCTAATTACTGTGTTCATTTGTTTTATCAGACTTCTGACTTTTTGGGTTTTCTTAACCTTCTGCAGTCTATTTCTTTCACTGATCTTGATAGATCTATCTATATTTATTAAATCAAGTAACTCTTGTCTTAGCTCATTTTCTTCCAAACTGAGTGCTCATCCCTTCTTTTCCGATTACTGCAGGCATTCTATAGATGGTTCTATAGCATCTTCCTATGGCACATCCTTTTCAATTACATCCTGTGCCATCCATTAAATATTGCACCATATCAAATTTCTCTCTTTCCCATGTCCATATTTCTTTTTTGTACTTTTCAAATATCTCCTGCTTTTGTTGTTTATATTTTTGCACTTCCTCAGATGCTTCTTTTTCCAAACAAATCATGTGTTTTTGATCTATATACTGTTCTTCACAAATCTGTTTTACTAATAAACACAGATTTTCATTTTAAGCTTCTGACAGTTTTTCTTGCAGAATTATTTTTCTTTCCTCTAATTTCTCTCTTAATCCTTTTGTATATCTTGAGTCAGGAAACTCTGGGCTTTTTGCATAGTAGTAACAATACATAATTTCTATCTTATCCTCAGTAGTCCACTTTATCATCTTTATGGCTCTTCTTTGACATATCATTTTTTGTGATTTTTGTGGACTGCTACTTCCTCCTACAACAAGGGGGGGGGGCATCCACCCTCTGTGCCTCGCCTGGTCCCATTGTAGGAATATTTTTGTATTTTGAGGATTCTACAGTGTCATTTTTTTCCAGTCCAAGTACCAATGCACCTACCAGGATTGGGCACCCAGCTATCTTTTTTAGTTTTTGACCTACTTCAGTCCATGATATGTGCTATATAAATACAGTCTATATATCAGTGTTGCCTTGGTGATATTTTGTGAAAACAGGGTTCATCCTGTGAAGGTACCCACCAAGACTTGAGGATGAATTCAGTTTCAGCACTACCACTCCCCTTTGCTTGTTGACTTTTCATCTCTCCATTTGGACCCCTCCAGATAACAGAAACCTGTTACTGATGAAGACTTATCTTTTCATGTAATATAACTTTCCAGTGTACAGTTAGTATGCTAAGCAGATCTGATGTTTTCTGGAGATCAACAGTCGGGCTAATAAAAATTGCCTTATTCTCCCCCACCTTTTCCATGAACCAGACCACCCAGAGCACTTGAGAAAACAAAGAATCAAAATAATGTAACAGTTAATTCATTTTTAATTATCAGATATTTCAGGAAAATAAATGTCTCATTAAATAATTAATGAGCATCCTGGAAACATGATTTCTTTACAAAAATTGTATCTCTTTTCTTTACTGACTGTATGTTAGTAACATTAAAAATAAATAAGAGCTACTAAATTCTCACTGTATTAAAGCATCTGCCAGTGTTACCAGAAACAAGAAACATATCCATATAATAAAAATGCCTATGCACACCATTTCCCAGTCTTCAGTGGGACAAATGTCCCTGCCCAGTACTAAACACGAAAGGCTCCAGCCTTGTCTGTATATAAATTTACATCCAAAACATATGAAAAATTAGAGAAACACCTTTCCAAACCTTGTTCAGAAAAAAATCAGTTTAATATGAAGTGCATCTAGTAGGAATGAGTCTATGTCTCCAGGAAAGATTTTTGATTACAGCGGGTTATGTTTATCTTAAGGAATTAAATTCAGTCAAGAGTAATTGGAATGTTTTCAGTGGTATTTAATCGCTCTGCTCTGCATCTTCTATGCTATAATATTTGAAGCGGCATTGTAGTCCCATCCCTCCAGAATCACCAGTACAAAGAAATAATTTTTTCTGGTTCTTGCATCTATTTGTATATGTATATAATAAAAAACCTTACTGCATATTGAGGAATGCTTGATTTACTACTTTTGTCTGATCAAAATGGATTCTAGTTTAATAGCAATTTGGGAACTGTATCACCCGTAGCCTTATTTTTTGTCATCTGCAGCATAACATTCAGTAACTATCTAAAGTTACCTAGAACTGCTAACTCAGTTTTATCCAGTTTGTGTATCATACTGTGCTATCCTCACCTGACTCTCTACCCTGGCTTTCTGCTGCTGGACAAAGTAGTATTGAAAGTCCTGCCAAGATGCGGAAGTTCTGCTCCGACTGCTTGGTAATGCAATATTGAGTATTTTGGCATACACAGCAGAATTTGTGTTGCAGATGTTTGGATTATATTACAGTGGCCTTCCTGAGGTGACTATGTAGCAGAAGTGTCCCTACAGTAGGCTAAACACATTCTCCAATGTATTTCACATTTTTAAATGTGCTGCATTGTAGTCCATTTCCTGCATGGCCAGTAGGTTCATAGGTTCATAGGTTCATAGGTTTATACTAGGCTATCTGCCCTAAGGCATTTATAAGCCTAGCCCAAATTATTGTGGCTTACGCCACCCCTTATATGAAAAAATACTGTGCCCATTAGTTTGTTGTGCCTCTGTCCAGCAGTGACACAGAGATGATTCCCGGGGAAAACCTACGATCTCCCATCCACAGGTCTAGATTTCTCTTGAACAGAGTCAGCGAGGTGCTCTGCCTCACATGGACCGGGATTTTATTCCACAGCATAGGGAGTCTCTGAGTGATAAATCTATCCCTCCAGCACGTCCTATTTATATCCGTGCTAAGGTTTAAGTCGCTTGCTCTAGTGGTTTTGGTGGATTTGGATTTTTGAGGTGGAGCATGTCCATTAATTCCGGGTTGGACATGGCCTTGTATGTCAGGCACATGTCACCTCTGAGCAGACGGTATGCGACTGAATAGAGCTGGAGTTTCTTCAATCTGGCAGCATATGACAGATTTTGGAGTCCCTTTATCCTTTTGGTGAGGAACTTTTGGGGTCTCTCCAATTGCTGCAGATGTCGGGTGAGATACATCCCGAATGGGGCATTGTACTCGATCATTGGTCTGATAAGTGAAGAGTACAGGGGAACAATGACCTCACTAGATCTGGATGTGAATCCCTTCATGATCAGGTGGGCAATGTAGAAGGTCTTTCTAACCACTTTAGCAATGTGAGTGTCAAAAGAAAGGCCACTGTCAACCTGGGTCCCCAGGTCCCTGATAACCTCTTCTGTGCTTAGTGGATTTCCACCTATATGGTAGCTTGGGGTTACCTTGTTTTTCCCGAAGGGTATGACTATACATTTTTTGGCGTTTAACTTCAGGCCATGGCTCTGGCACCAGCTATCTGTTTCCGTGAGTCCCTTCTGAAGGATATCCGTGTCCGATGCACTTTCCACTATGGCCCAGTTTGCAGTCATCTGCAAACTTTGTCAGCCAAAGTCCTCCCATGTTGGCCTGTACTTCTGAGAAGTAGATGCCAAACAATAGGGGCCAAGGACCGAGCCCTGTGGGACACCACTTGTGACCGGCTTGGAGTCTGACACAGCGCCAGCAACTCTAACCCTGTGGGTTCTGTCCTTAAGCCAGTTTGCAACCCATCTTGTGACATATGGGTTTACATTTAAGCTGGTAAGTTTTTCTACAATACCCGAGTGGGGTATTGTGTTGAAAGCCTTTGCAAGGTCAAGGTAGGCTGTATGGACTGCCTTTCCTCATCAATGGCCTTGGTGACTATTTCAAGAAGTCGACCAAGTTCAAAAGGCATGATCTTCCCTTGACAAAGCCAAACTGGGTCGGGTCCAATGTCTGCAAGTCCCTATATCTTTGTTTATGAGCTCCATTATGATCCTCTCCATAGCTTTGCAGACTAGACTTGTTAAGCTTATGGGGCGGTAATTACCAGGGTCTGTAGAGGCCACCTTTGTGGAGTGGGACCACAGTTGCCGTCGCCACTCCTTGGGCACGTATCCTGTGGTAAGGCTGAGATTAAACAGCTGCCTTATGTGCGGGTTTAATTCCTCATTTAGCTCGTGTAGCACACAGCCGGGGACACCATCCGGTCCCATTGATGCTGTGTTTTTAGCTTTAGAGAGAGCAGCTTTCACCTGCGCATTTGAGATGTCCGGGAGGCTACACTCGGCTGGGATAGTTATCTCTCCTTTAGGGGAGAGGGGTGAAGTTTGCACTGAACCTGTCTGCCAGTATGTTGGCAATGTCTGTGGGTTCAGTGATTTTGTATCATTTTGGACTAATTCTGAGCATATCTGTGAGTTTCCACCCAGGTTCCTAACATAGCTGAAAAAGGCCTTATGATTGTCCTTTGAATCCATGGCAATTTTTCTCTCAAAATTGGCCTTAGTTGATTTTATGAGTGCTCGTATTTTTTACTAATAATGATCAGGGTGACTTCCCTTTTATGGATTTTGTTCTATCATGTAATAGCTTTCTCCTCTTATTGTAAAGTTTGTTAATGGCTGGGGTCCACCAGACTGGACGTTTGCCCTTTGTGGAAAGAGTCTTGGTTTTATTTGGGATTGCCTGATCCATGCAGTCCTGGAGGTGTTCATAGAAGGCATTTGTAAGGGCTTCCGCAGCTTGGGTTGTGGTTTCCTCTGACTCAGGGGCCTTGAAGGATACCACACCAGTCTTGAGTAGTGTGAAGTTTGCTTTAGAGAAGTTCTTCACTATGGTCTTTTTTGTTTGGGGTGGGGGCGGGATGTGGATTTCCAGTGAGATTAGTTTATGATCAGATCTCACCAATGAGGGATATACTTCCGGTGTGGAGCATTTTGTCCCCATGTTTGTGACAATGAGATCTAGTATATTTTGTCCTCTCGTGGGAACAGTAACTAGCTGTTCCATGGCATTTGAATTTATGAACTCCAGGAACCGTTGGGCTAGAATGTTAGGGCTTGAGTAATGTTCCCAGTCTATATTCGGGTAGTTGAAGTCACCATAATCATCAGTCATTGCTTTAAGGTAGATCAAGCATCACTTTCAATGCAATCACTTTCAATGCACAAGTAATAAAATACTCTGTGCCTGCTTGGTACTTGTGAATATGCTCTTGTGAGGCCATTTTATGTATTCACCTAGCAACCAGATGATTTTGTGGAAAGTCCCCTTTCAGACTCTTTGGTATAAGTTTTATATGTACAAAACATTAAAAGGATAGAAACTGTCTGGATTGCACATGCACACATATCATAAATAATGACCATCTGTCAGTTTAAGGAATCAAAGTTCTTCTTGATGTATTATAGGCTAATTTGCAGGGAAATGAATTACATAGAAAAAAACATATGCTAAACTACATTGGGTCCATTTATTAAGTAGTTGAATCTGTCCACTATTATATGAGTCATCATTAATATATTCTGAATTAGAACCAAAAACAAAAGCCACTGGTAGACTGCTGTAAATGCCAAAATCTACTTTATTCAGTCAAACATGGGTAAAAACACATACAGATAAAACATAAACGCTACAACTAATTTCTTAGCATTTTTGTCACCTTGACTTCATCAGGTGTAGAATGGAAGTGAAGCGCCATACACAGACTTAAATAATCACTAAAAATACCACCCCACCAATAGGAAAAGGGAACTAATTAATTGAAAAAAAACACACACATCAAGGGAAACCTAAGTGTATAATGCAAGATGCGACAACATAAAAGTTACATATAAAAACACACAAAGACACACTGAATTGTTGAAAAAACATTAAAAAAGTGAATATAAATATTTTGGTGCAACATAAATTAAACCAATTAAATAATATATAACCCATAAAAAACGTTTATTACTGAATATTGTACTAAGATAAAAATTACTAGGAATCATCACCATCTAGTGGGAGAATGAAAAAGTGAACTATGCATTACATTACAGTCTTGCTGCTTTCAAGGGGCCAAAGAAATAATGTCATTCAAACCTGGAGGTTTGTTGGCTTCCAATAAAATCTGCCAATATACCTCCCTGTATTGCATTCGGGTGTCCCATGGTCCTCCCCTTATGTCTGTTACTACCTGTTCCAAAACAAAAAAGAAAAATGTATTGTCAATGCAAGTTAGGGTATGCTTATATAATACACTTTGATTATTTTTAGTAAGAATATCATAAGTATGTTTGTAGATTTTTCTCTTAAGCTTCCTCTCGGTCTTGCCCATGTAAAAAGCAGAACACTTATTGCATAAAGCTGTGTATTTTAATCCGAATGATTCACATGTACTACATGCATTACTAGTTAGGCACATGTCCCTTGCATCTAATAATATAGTGTTTCTATTAAAAATAAACCTACATTGTGGGCAAGAACCACATTTAAAAGTACCCGGCTTGTTAAAGTTAAAGTCTTTTGGCTTGGAACATTCCAAAATTTCTTTCATGTTGTCCCCCAGCTATAGATAATCCTAAATGGCGTATCAAAATACCCTCTAAGTCTGATAGGTTAGAAAACCTTTGTCATTCTTTTTTCATTATATTGTTTATTAACCAAGAATCACCATTAAATTCTGTTGCAAATGCCTTCTCAAATCCTGGGTCTTTGTTAAGTTCATTATTAAAAATGAGCTCCTCATCCTGTGGTCCAGGTTCTATAAGTTCAACCCCTAAAATGGGTTTAAACCTAGTGGTCCTGCCAAGCAAAACTTCATTAGAAACATTGTTGATGACTTCTCTAGGATAACCCCTTTCTTAAAACATACTAGTTAAAATACTACTCTCTCTTATAAAGTCAGTATCATTGGAACACATTTTGGAAATACGCACAAATTGTCCTCTTATAATAACCAATCTTCTGGTGGTAGAGGTGGGAGCTCTTATAATGGAGTAAAGAGTTAGCGTAAGTCAATTTTCTAAAGACTTTTGACATAAAACCATGCTCATACTTGCTCAAAGTGACATCTAAGTAGTTAACTCTCTGATAATCAATCTGATTTGTTAAACGTAGAAAAGTATTAGTACCAGCAATATGTTCTAAAGACTCATTCAACTTCACCTCAGTGTCAACTCAAAAGATAATAATATTGTCTAGAAATCTTTTATATAGTGTCCAACACTCCTTAAATTTTGAATTAAATATATATAAGTGTTCCCATACCATCAGGACCAAATTAGCATATAAGGGGGCGCAACTTGCCCCTATTGCTACAACACTAGTTTGCTGGAAAAACTGTCTTTTGAAAAAAATAAAATTGTTTTTCAATACTAATTTAATAAGAGTCAAGCTAAGACAAAATTGCTCATGGGAGAGTTTACCAAACAATTCTAAGCCCTCCTCAAACCAAATGAGGCCTTGTTGGTGTGGAATGTAACTAAAAATGCCCACTACATCTATAGTTACAAAGAAAAGATGCTCATGATATAAACTGGGTTTCACACATCTTAAAAGATCCCAGGAATCTTTTAAAACATTTTTAACATGGGGGGTGGTTTTCAACATCACATCAAGATATTTCACCAATGGGGCCGTATTCAATCCTTTGGTAGAGACTATGGGTCTCAAAATGGGATTCTGGACATTTTTATGCACCTTGGGTATCCTGGATATAGAGGGGACCCTTGGTTTATCATTGTGTAGGAAAAGAAAGTTTTGCTGGCCTATGAGCCCCTCTAATAATAAATCATTTAAAGTAACATAAATGCATTTATAGGCCACATTAATTTAATTGATCGAAACTCACATATTTATTAATGTTATCAAGTATATCCATCATTTTGGCCTCATAATCCACCTTATTCATTAAAACTGTCCCACCCCTTTGTCTGGTTTCATCACTCTAACTAGTTTATTTGTCTTAAGTTCTTACATAACCTTCCTTTCATCTAATGATAAATTCAAATAAACCTTATTGTTAGAAATACCAGTTCTCAATTAATTTTCCACCGGAAGATCAATTTTTTTTAGTTGGGAGTGCAAAGGTGGATTGTACATACTTTTTCTTTTTAATCCAGTAGTATTTACCCTTTCATCTTTAGAGCCATAAATCAACTTCAGGTTCTTCGTTCTTAAAAATAATTTTAAATCTATTATAAAATTACTAATATTGCACTTATTCCTATAAATAAAATTGAAACCTTTTGTGAATAAACCAAAAAATGCTTCATTTATGTTAAGGTCACTATAGTTAAAAATATTGTACCCATCTAAAGTCAATTTAAAACCGTCTCTCAAAATATTTTTGTCTTTGTTAATAATCTGCTCATTATCCTGGACTACCTCCCAAAATTATTCTCCCTCCATTGATCATACCTGTAATTTTGTGGATACTTGTCCCTCAGTCTCTCTGCTCTGCTGGGGGATTCTAAAGGGTCATTGTAATTTAGCCCAAGTTCTGTTTCATCCAATTCAGTCACTGCAATATCATTCCCATAGTTGCTCACATTAACTTTCTGAGTTTCATCACTCCTGTAGTAGTTAAAAGGAGCGTTTTGCCTGGGATAATGACACTGTTCTCCATATTCCCTCCTATCTCTATCTAGTTTCCTTTTCTTACAATTGATAATAACCTGGCACTTCTTATCTATGTGGTCTCTAACTTCATAATAATGTTTTTATACTTATCTACAGAAAACTTCAAATCATTAATAATTTTCTGACTAATGACGTTTATCTCATCAAAAATACTTCCTATTTCTCTATTATTGCTCCTGATCAGCACTTTAATCATTTTCATTCCACTTTTATCAAGGATATGTATTCATTCTTTGTGGAACTCAGCACTCTCCTTCACTTTATTTGGGTACTTCCACATTCCTAGACCTTTAGGTACTATACCAAGATCTAAACATTCTTCAAGATACATGTTGGCAATACACAATGTTCTGTGTTTAAAAAGCAAATTCTCTAGAACATGCACATTCTCCATATAAGATTGTACAGATCCCTGGACTGGCACCCCTTAACTCAAAGAATTAAGGAGTACAAAAAAAATCTTATCAAACATTAAGACAAAAAAAATGTCTTCTCCACTCATATAGCTATTAGCAAGCTGCTTGTAAAAATAAAAAAAAAAAAAAACAACAATAATAAAAAATAGCAACAAAGATTATTGCATTCATTTATACAAAATAAAAGTGTAAGCTCTTTCTTCACTACCAAAAACACCTCACCAGATTGTAAACAGAAAGACTCTCATAGCATTAGCGTTTATATAATTAGGTAACTCCAGTTATTTATGGGCCATGCTTCTCCTTAAAAAATGCATGTTTTTTTTTTTTTATCTTGAGGTTTGTTGCAAGAATTTAGTCTCAACTGCCAAACATATTCCCTTTAGTCTAATAACGTCCCTATGACCTCTTTAAAATAAGCAGATGTGACTTCTTGGCATCTTATAAAATTGCAAACTTAAATTCAGAATCTTTGCAAAGCTGACAGCACTTGAATGATGCATTCATAATGTCCTTAGTCTTAGTTCACAAATGCAGTTTGATAGCTGTCTAGATATCTGATCTATATAAAAAGCATTATAACACATACAACAAACAACATGCACATGTTCACAAATGCAATTCAATAGCTTTCTAGCTATCTTATCTATGTAAAAAGAACTGCAGCACAGGCAACAAGCAACATGCATGTGTTCATAAATGCAGGTCAATAGCTTTCTAGATATCTGATCTATATAAAAAGCGTTACAACTTATGCAACAAGCAGCATGCATATATTCACAAATGCAGTTCAATACCTTTCTATATATCTGATTTGTATAAAAAGCAGTACAACCCATGCAACAAGCAGCATGTATGTGTTCACAAATGCAGTTCAATAGCTTTCTAGCTATCTGATCTATATAAAAAGCATCGCAACACATGCAACAAGCAGCATGCATGTGTACACAGATGCAGTTCAATAGTTTTCTAGCTATCTGATCTATATAAAAAAATTACACCATATACAAGCACTGTGCATTTGTTCACAAATGTATTTTGATAGGTTTCTAGCTATTGATCTATACAAATTGCAACATATGAAACATATGCAACATGCAACATGCTTGCATTCACAAATGCCATTCAATAGCTTTCTAGCTATCTGGTCTATATAAAAAGCATTACAACCCATGCAACAAGCAGCATGCATGCATTCACAAATGCAGTTCAATAACTTCCCAGCTATCTTATCTAAATAAAAAGCATTACAATCCATGCAACAAGCAGCATGCATGTGTTCACAAATGCAGTTTGATAGCTTTCTAGCTATCTGATATATATGAAAAGGATTACAACCCATGTGACAAGCAACATGCATATGTTGATAAATGCAGTTCAATAGCTTTCTAGGTATCTAATTTATATAAAAAGCATTACAACACATGGAAGAGGCAGCATGCATGTGTTCACAAATGCAGTTCAATAGTTTCTAGACAACTAATATATAAAAAGCAGTACAACACATTTAACAAGCAGCATAAATAAAATTTCTATAGCTAAATGTAAAAATCCCTGAAATTTTGCAGTGGATTCCCCCTAATTCCACATCATCCTACCTTGTCAAAAAGGTGGAAGCATTGATTACAGTTTCCATATACAGCCATCTTGCCACTCAACTGTCCTCATTAAAGCTTTTTTTCCTATTAGATCTTTTGAATTTAAGTTTGGCCTTTTATAAAAAGTAACTTGGGACAGTCACAGAGAATATTAATTGTGACAGGTAAACCTTTTAAAATTTTCAATTTTTTATGCAAAATCCCTTTGATATTCTTAGCAACCAAATAATTTACTATTTTCCTAGCCATAAATTATACATTGAATGCTTGGTTGTAACTACTCCAACATAATCAACACTATGCAAAATAAACAGTCTGTATTTATTAGTTTTTTTAGGACACTTTCATTCACTGTGTTTACAACCTCTATAGGATAGCCTCTTACACAGAATTTTTTTACAACGAAAAGGTCTTTACAATAAATCTTCCTTCTTCTAGGTCATCATGCTGGTCCTAACAATTTGTTCTTGTATAATGTTTTTGATTTGGGGAGGATGCATGCCCATATAATTAAGATAAGCAATGCTATTGGTAGATTTCATGGCTACACTCACGCAGAGCATTCCCATGTTCTCAGTCAATAAAATGTCTAAAGGTGTAATATGTCTGAAGTGAAAAGTAATAGTAAAATTCTTATAATGTTCAAACGTTTATGTGTTGGAAAAACAAGCTTACACCAATGACCACCTCAGACTTTTGGCTGTATAATTGGCCTTTAAATGTCACAAAATTGTATGATAAAATGACATCTGACATATTGACCGATAATCACATTTTTTGAAACTATAACAAAGACCAGTTATATAAACAGCTGGAAGCTTTTTTCAAATTCTGCACTTACCGAATAGAATATGATGAATTGACATCAGTAGTGAGAACATAGTGGGACACATCTATGCCACATGCTTAATGTCCTTTGTGAAATCAAAGGGATCCTTTATATATGATTTGGTCTCTTTTACAACTTATTTAATATTCTGTTAGAAATATTAGGACTGAGAAGTGGATTTAGTAGCATTTTATATACTTTTAGAAGCATAGGTAGCATGGGTAATATTCATTTTCAAGTCATCACCAGGACTTTTTTCAATGAAATCTTCTTAGCAGTCACTTCTCAATAAAGGAATCAATACACCAAATGCATATTTCATATCAACTATTTCATAAACCTCATCATTGTTCAATAACATACACATTTTGTTATTGTAATCCTCAACTCCAAAGTCACAAAAAATTCTATTGCTTGTTTTTAATATCCTAATATTACAACTGCTCCTTAAATTATACAGTCGTCTTCTGATGCCATATTAAAATACTTGTTACTTAATGATTTACTCAATAATTCTCTTATTTCAATTATTTATTTCAATTTCACAAATAATTAAAAGTGCTGGTAATTGAGGAACCAATGAAGGATTAGAAGTATTCCCATTTTAACTCATTTCCTCCAATGGAGCTCAGGAAGTTTGTACTGTAACTTCCAATGGGAGGAGCCTCAGCCTTTTGACAGAATCAAATTAAGTCCTCACATTTCAAACAAATGCTCATATCTCTGGAACGATAGGGATTATGAAAGAAGTATTAATGGCAAACTCTTCAGCACAATCTATTTTTATAGTGGTAGTATTCTTTAGGTTCTAGGTCTTAAATTGAATTTTATGTTGCAGTAAACACAGTGACTATTACATATGTAATATTTTGTAAACAGCTTACAATATCTCAGCAACCACTCAAGTTACACTTATACTGTCAGCAGCATTTTATTCAGCTAACTCACCGTTTTCATATGAGGCTAAGGAGTTCTATTTGTGTTACTTGGCTGCTGAAATATTTAGAAAAATGTGAAAATTATATCTATATAAATTAATAACATAAAAACAACAGTTAATATCTGTTTTGCTGTACTAGACAGAGGTTGAATATTAATGCAGTTGAGTTTGCTATTGTGTAAGCTTTAAGATGGAATCTTTTAAAACCTTGTTCATAGCATGGTTTTGGAATTATTGATGCAAATACGAACAAGCAATATTTGACGCCTAGAAGCATGAGGAGGAGGTAATGGAAATGTACCTGGAGACGTCACTCGGATATAATGAGTTAAAATATAAGCATTTAGTAAGGAACAACACACTTTCCTTGCTGGGTTTTCAATAAGGTTGAATTAAGCTTACAAACACATTCACATAAATAATTGATGGAGGTGAATAAGCCTCCAATCATTGCCTGCAAAAGGAAAATACCTTAGTTAAAGTCCATGCTAAAACAGGGAAAAATATAGTGTAATCAATATACCATTCTAAAAGTCTCTTCAGACATTAGCTACAAGTCCACATTGTTGACATTATCTTTCGCCTCACATTCACTCGTGGATGCTGGCATTCACAACTTTTCTTGGTTTTATTAATGATTCTCCCCTGTTATTGCCACTGATTTCTCTAGAGGTTCCACTGATTTATATTCATACAGGCTGTTTTACATTAAGAAGGTTTGTGGTCTGCACTGTTGTGGCAGGACAGGTAGCTTACATCCTTCTAAGCTGGGAATTGCTGATTGAAGGCCCAGTGTCTGCTATTCTAAAAGTGTATTAGTT
Source organism: Protopterus annectens (assembly GCF_019279795.1). NCBI lineage: Eukaryota > Metazoa > Chordata > Ceratodontiformes > Protopteridae > Protopterus > Protopterus annectens. The sequence goes on from NC_056741.1 coordinate 107,109,969, forward strand.
CTGGCTTAAGCACTTGGGCTTCAGGCCAGTTATTCTACATTAAGAAGGTTTGTGGTCTCCACTCTTGTGGGAGGAGAGGCTGGATTCTACCCTTCTGAGCTGGGAATTTCTGGTCACAGGCTTATTGTGTCTGCTTATTTGAACTGTTTCTTTATGAAATTGGTGTGGCCTGTTGCTGTAGCATAGACCAGATTCAGGCCTACTGAATCTAGCTTTGTTTGTATAACTTGAGCACTGATCCAGGCCATCTTTTTTGGAGAAGGTTCCCCTGCACCCTAGTAAGCAGGGGTGTGCAGTTAGAACTTGTCTGATTGAAGACTGCTGGAACAGGGCTCAGTTTTGTGCTTTTTTTCTGGTTAATTGGGTAACTTGTTTAAATCAGTTTGTTCATTTTCTATTGTTTTATATATATATATATATAAATTGCACTTTATTAATCTGCTTTTACTGTATTTGTACTTTATTACTAGGAGCATTGACTACAACTCTGATCTGCGATATATAACAATAAGTATCCTTTTCTGTGCATTTAAAGTGTTTTTTGAGTGTATCTGCTTTATTTTCTAAAAAAACAAAAAAACAAAACAAAAACAATATATATACTTGTTTCCCACCTTTCTAAGCTAGTATAGTCCAGTTTTCAGGTTAGTGCTGAATTCAGGGCTGTATTACAAATCTCTGTGTTTGTCCATACCTTACTTGGATAGAAGGAAGTCCTCTGTTCACTTGTGAAAGAGGGGAGCTTTGAGCAGCCTATCTGTCCCTGGAAGAGTGGATTCAGCCCAGAAATTAGTAGTTTATTGGCCATTTTGGGCTAATTTCTATCTCTTTCATTTCCATGCTATAAATACTGTATTTGCCTGGTTTTGCACACCGGGCAGCGCCGGTTAGCTAGGGTAAAATTATTCCTGGCTCCACAAAGTCTCCTCTTCAATTTTTCCCTTGGAACTAGACAAACTTTCAACTTAAGCACTCAACCCATTCATTTCTCAGCTCAGCACTTGCTCAAAACCTATCGCAAGCACTTATAAACCCTAGCACTAGACCCTCCTGTACTGCACAAAAGGACAAGGCTCTCTATTCGAACTTACCAGCCATCCAGTAAAACAGTTCACTGTACCTATCCAGGCATGTCCAAAGGGCAGTTTCAGGTGTACTCTCCAGTCCAACTGGTGAATCTGGGCATTTTGAGGCAATGTTACAACTGCCCCATGTACACAGACAACCCCCTCCTCCTACCACCAAACACTAATACATGCGAGAGATGCAATTATACAGCCAAACTGGAGACTAAGCTCTCTCAACTCAAGACTGGATCAGACAGTCAAGAGGAGAAGGGAAATACTTGTATCACACCACCAGTCTCACATAGACCCATTAAAGCAGCACTGACAAAAAACACACATTGTTTTGTTCTTCTTTCGGCTTTTCCCGGTTAGGGGTCACCACAGCGGAACTCAGTTCTGCTAATGATTGGCAGTAGATTTTTTATGGGTGCTGAGGTGCCAGCTCGATGCTCAACCTTCAACGAAGGCACGCCCATTCTACGCATGTCTTTCGAATGCCACTTGACCGCAGGGAGCACATGCAGACTCCACACAGAAGGCACTCCAGCCGAGAATCGAATGGGAGAACCTCTTGTTGTGAGGCAACAATGCTACCGCTACACCACCGTGGCTTAATACATGAAAACATACTCAGAGGCTCTAAATAAAAATCTGCAAAACCAACAGACACCTCCAAAGGAAACATCCAAGCAACCTCCACCCCCCAACACAAACCATGAAACACATACTTCACAAAACCAGTGTGCCATGCAATCACAGTCTTTAAGGCAAAATAACATACCCAACATACTAGTAATGGGTGACTCTATAGTCTGGCACACTGACGTCCCACTCACTAGGCTGAATAAGGAGAAGATTACTGTTAGCTGTCTGTCGGGTGCCAGGATCCACCACATAACACAAGAACTCAGGTCACTCCAGAACAAGTAGAAATATGACTCTGTCATTGTCCATGTTGGTGTTAATGACCTGAGCCATACCTCCATGGACTACATGAAAAGAGACATGGAAGATCTCTCTGATCATGTAGCCCAGGCCGGTATGACCCTGACCCAGAGTAGCATCCTGCCCTCACCAAGAATGATACCACAGTATAAAGACAAAATTCTCGATTTTAAATATTGGCTATGTTTCTGGTGTCATTCAAAGGGGATCCAGTGTCTGTCCACCTGGGATAACATGCTCGACAAGCCATGCAGCTTCGCTAGAGATGGTTTGCACCTGTCACCCTTAGGCTTTCGAATACTGGCCAAGGCTCTTGCCACCCCAATAGTGCCTTTTTTAGGCAAGGCTCAAAAGACAAACCCACCACCGTAAATAGCATAAGTAACAAAAAACTGAGGGTAATGCAACTCAATGCTAGAAGTCTAAACCTCAAAATGCATGCACTCGAGGCACTCCTCAGCATCGAGAAAATTGATATATGTGGAGAAACAGAAACCTGGTTTAAGGCTCCAGAGAGCACCCCAGCACTACCAGGCTACAACTCATACCATACATTTCGGCCACAGAAGCCAAACTGAAATACAAAAGGTGGGGGCGTATCCAAATTCATCAAGGATACCCACACTATCAGGTTAGTGGCACAGCACGATGCTTCAGAGATCATCCACATGCAACTAAACAATGGGTAAAACTGCAATTCAAATTGTAGCTTGCTACACCATGTCCCAGGACCCCCATTCCGAATTTCTGGAAACACTGGGAAACATAAAGGTCCTACCAAACACCCTAATATTGGGTGATTTCAATTACCCAAACATTAACTGGGAGAACTACTCAAGTACTAACTCACTTGCCCAACATTTCCTAGAATTTATAAACTCAAACACCCTGGTTCAACTGGTCAACACTCCCACCAGAGGTGACAATATATTGGACCTGGTCCTCACCAACATGGGCGACTGGTGTTCCACACCAGAGGTCAACTCCACACTGGTTAGATCAGATCATAAACAAATCACTTTGGATATCCACATTCCGCCTCCACCCCCGGACAAGAAAACCACCATATAAAACTTTTCAAAAGCAAACTTCACGTTACTTAAGACCGAGGTGGAAAGTTTCAAAGCCCCCATGCTGAAGGATAACGCTGTCCAAGCTGCAAAATCCTTTACTAATGCATTCTACGGGCACTTACAAGAATGCATGGATCATGCCATCCCAAGCAAAACCAAGACTCACTCCTCCAAGAAAAGGAAACCAGTCTGGTGGACTCCTACCATAAATAAGCTATACAATAGAAGGAGGAAACTAGTACAGAAAAGAGTAAAATCCCAAGAAGGCAAGACATCCCTGATCAGTGTCAGCAAGAAACTACGATCCCTCATAAAATCATCCAAGGCGAGCTTTGAAAGAAAAATTGCAAAGGACTCCAAACATAACCACAAGGCATTCTTTAGCTATGCCAAGAATCTAACTGTCAATGCTCAGATCTGCTCAGAGTTAGTGCAGAATGGCCCAAAATACACTGAACCGACCGATATCGCCAACATCCTGGCAGACAGGTTCAGCACAAACTTTACCCCCCCCCAAAAAAAGGCCCATAACCATACCAGAAGAATGTAGAGTCCCTGAAATCACAGACGCTCAGGTTAGAACAGCCCTCTCCAAAGCCAAAAACACAGCATCAATGGGACCGGACAGTGTCCCAGGCTGCGTCCTACATGAGCTCAAAGACAAACTAACCCCTCACCTAAACACACTGTTCAAACTCAGCCTTTCCACAGGCTACGTACCCATAGAGTGGCGCACAGCAACGGTTATTCCACTCCACAAAGGTGGAACCACAACAGACCCCAGGAACTATTGCCCTATAAGCCTGACTAGCTTGTTCTGCAAGGCTATGGAGCACATCATCATGGAACTCATTAACAGAAACATTGGGAAACTCCAAACACTGGACCCTACCCAGTTTGGCTTTGTTAAGGGCAGATCATGCCTCCTAAACCTATTGGACTTCTTTGAGACAGTTACCAAGGCTATAGACGAGGGAACGGTGGTACACACAGCCTACCTAGACCTTGATAAGGCCTTTGACACCATTCCCCATTCTGGTATTATAGACAAGCTCACTAGTCTGAACATAAACCCCTACGTCACAAGATGAGTTGCCAACTGGTTCACGGACAGAACCCACATGGTGAGAGTTGCAGGAGCTAGGTCCTACTCTAAACCGGTTACAAGTGGCATTCCTCAGGGCTCAGACCTAGGACCCCTCCTGTTCAGCATGTACTTCTGAGGTACAGGCAAGCACAGGAGGACTATGGCTGACCAAGTTCACAGACGACTGCAAACTAGGGGCTATAATTGACTCTCCAGCTGACACAGACATCCTCCAAAAGGGTCTCACTGAGACAGATACCTGGTGTCAAAATCATGTCCTCAAGCTAAATGCCAAAAAGTACATAGTCATCCCCTTTGGAAAAAACAAAGTACCCACAAACTACCACATAGGTGGCAGTCCCCTAAATACGGAAGACAGAATAAGGGACCTGGGGACCCAAGTAGATAGTAATTTCACCTTTGATAATCAAATTGCCAAAGTGGTTAGAAAATCCTTCTACGTGGCCCACCTAATCACAAAAGGGTTTGCATCCAGATCAAAAGAGGTCATTGTGCCCATCTACTCATAACTCATCAGACCCATCATAGAGTACAACGCCCCATTTGGGATGTACCTTACAAGACCTGTAAAAGCTGGGAAGACCACAGAAGTACCTCACCAAGAAGATCACTGGCCTCAAACAGATGCCCTATGCAGCACAACTGAAGAAACTACAGCTGTACTCGGTTGCATACTGCCTACTCAGAGGTGATCTCTGCCTGACATACAAGGCCATGTCCAACCCAGAATTGATGGACATGCTCCACCTAAAGAAAACCTTATCCCCTCGAGTCACACACTCTAGGGATCTAAACCTCACCACAACAATAAATAGGATGTGCTGGAGGGATAGATTCCTGTCTCAGAGACTTCCCATGCTTTGGAACAAGATCCCAATCTACATTACGCAGAGCTCCTCACTAACACTCTTCAAAAGAAACCTTGACGAGTGGATGGGAAACAGAAAGTTTACCTCGGGGATCACAGGAACTAATATAAGGGGGTGGCAAAAGCCAACATATTCTGGTTAGGCTTATAAATGCCTTTGGGCAGATAGCCTAGTACCTACCCATGAACCTATGAACCTATATATCTCTGTGGTTTAGGAAGAAATGCTGCTTTTTCTGCCCCATCCACTCACCATCCACTCCCTCCTGAAATACCTATATTTTCTGATTATTCCCCTCCACTCTTCTCAAACAGCACATGTGAGAAAGATCTCTTAACAGGTGGGAAAGTTATCCTGTCCATGCAGCTTGCTACAGTTAGTACACTAAGCAAATCAGAAGTTCTGCATTTCAGCTGTGAGAGCACATGCAGTACCAACATTCAGGTATAAAGCCAGAGTATCATCTTAGCTTCATATAGCAATGCCAGTACTGTACATTCATACCATCAGCACCTGCTGATCATGTCCCTCATAACTTGCACCAAGGGTAGCTAGCTCCCTCATCCCACCCAGTTATGGCTGTGATTCCAGTGATAAAAAGCTTCCATATTCAGGCAAAATAAATATATTTTATCTGATGTAATTACAACTTATTCAGCAGGCTATTATAAGCCTAGCTAATAACCCACATTCAGGAGATCCCTTCAGCATCAAGGAAGGTAAGACAAGGTAGGCCATGGAGGAAGGTAAGGTTGCCTTTCCAATTACCTTTTACTTTGATGGAGGCACGAGTGCTACTCTTCTTCAAATGTGGTGTACGTTTGGTGCAGAGATGCAGGATACATTAGGATATGACTGTGTCATGCCAATGTGTCTTTTGTATCTGTTTTCAAAGGTTTAGTATGTGAGGGACCATTTCTTCTGCACACAAAGTGAGGTGAAAGACAATGAGATCTTTCATAACTCAAAAAGCTAGACACTGATCTCCATAGAGAAATCTATAAGAGAATGAATACTGCGAAGGGAAATATGTAAGAATGGAGAATGTTTAATGTTTTACATAATATTCTCTTTTGAGAAGTCATTCAAGATGGATCCTGACAGCTTAGACCTGTGCTGAAATCTTTCTACTTCCTAGTGCCAATGTGTGTAGTGACAACATGAATAACTCCAACATGGAAGAACAGAGCATGTGCCTAATAATAATGGGCACAGATAAAGGGTCTGTAAATTTTTTAGTTAGCAAAATAACACAGTAGTGTTTAGTTTTAATTGGTCAGTGCTTGATAGATAACAAGTGTTTGCGCAGAGGGTTTTACAATACACAAATAATTATAATTGGCTTTTTTGCAGAAATAAGACCTTCATTGCTTAGTACCCCACTTTTATGTGTTCTACAATAAAGGAATTCATTCTACTCTACTCAACCATATTGCATTGCATGAGGTTATGAGTCATTATACTCAATAGTGGGTCCGATAACGTAGCAGTAAAGAGATATTAGTATTTCTTTGGATCGAGAGAAAATATCTTTGGAAATTAGAACACTCGGATCTGCTCTGAGTTACAGCATAATGGCACTAAATATACAGAACCAACTGATATTGCCAACATCCTAGCAGACAGGTTCAGTGCTAACTTTACCCCCCTCTCAGTGTATTAGCTAGGCCTCATTTCAGCAAAGGAAATTATAAAGCAGCCCTAAGTAAGTTAGAACAGAGGATGATCATTGAGTATCATACCTTATTCCCTAAGGGAATGAATCTGGAAATTTAATGAGCATAAATGAAATTTAACTTTTATTTGATTCAATATGTATTAAAAATGAAGTTTTGTAATATTGATAAGTTAAGGTGATTAATAAGTTGTTATATTTATACACATATTTAAATGAAAAGAATTTATTGTATTAATGAAATTTATTAATTAATTATATTTGGAGTGTTCAGTTTAGTTTATATTTTGCAACTAATACTTATAAATTTTTGTAAATTAAAGAAAAAAAGAAAAAAAGAAAAACAGAAAAAATGTGTTGTAAATAGTTTAATAATAGAAATGTTTCTTTCCTTGAAATATATTTCAGTGGTGAAAGAGTTAAAATGTTTGACATAATGATGTTTAATTGATTGATTGATGCTTAATTAATTAATTAAAGCATATATAAAAGAACACTGAAAATGCAAAAGTATGTCCCATTGAAGGCGAACAGCTGAGGTACCAGGACGGAAAGAATAAAGATGGATATTAACCACTTCTGTGTCTTCCTTTGAATTTGGTGGTGTTTCTGCAGTTTTTGAAGTATCTGAGGCTTGTCTTTCAGTAGTGTATTGTTTCTGAAGACCAGACAATATCCCAGGCTGCGTTCTACACGAACTACAGAATGAACTGGCACCCTACCTAAGCACCATGTTCAATCATAGCCTCACCTCAGGCTTTGTACCCACTGAATGGCGCACCACGACAGTTATCCCACTCCACAAAGGGGGAGCCACAACGGACCCCGGGAACTACCGCCCCATTAGCCTGACGAGCCTGGTCTGCAAGGCCATGGAACGTATCATCATGGAACTCATAAACAAAGACATTGGTAATCTCCAAACTCTGGACCCTACTCAGTTTGGATTTGTAAAAGGCAGATCATGTCTCCTAAACCTGATTGACTTCTTTGAAGCAGTCACCAAAGCCATAGATGAGGGTAAAATGGTTCACACAGCTTATCTAGATTTCGCCAAGGCTTTCGACACCATCCCCCACTCTGGAATTATAGATAAGCTCACTAAACTAGGTATAAATCCCTATGTCACAAGATGGGTTGCCAACTGGCTCATGAACAGAACCCACACTGTGAAAGTAGCGGATTCCAAATCCAACATCAGACCAGTGACAAGTGGAGTACCACAGGGTTCAGTCCTGGGTCCTCTCCTGTTTGGTATCTACTCCTCTGAAGTGCAGGCCAACACAGAAGGTCTTTGGCTAACAAAGTTTGCAGATGACTGCAAACTAGGAGCCATAATCAAAACTCCTAACGATGTGGACAAACTACAAAAGGGCCTCACTGAGACAGATACCTGGTGTCAAAGCCATGGCCTGAAGCTCAATGCCAAAAAGTGTATTGTCATTCCCTTTGGTAAATACTCTGTACCCATGAACTACCACATAGCTGGTAGTCTACTTAATGCCAAAAATGTGATAAGAGACCTTGGGACACAGGTGGACAGTAGTCTCTCCTTTGATAATCACATCGCCACAGTGGTCAGAAAATCCTTCTACGTGGCTCATCTCATCACAAAAGGATTCTCATCCAGAAAAAAAGAGGTCATTGTTCCCCTCTACTCATCACTCATTAGACCCATTATAGAGTACAACGCCCCTTTTGGTATGTACCTCACAAGACATCTACAACAACTGGAAAGACCAGAGAAATACCTCACAAAGATGATTACTGGCTTCAAACAGATGCAATATGCAGACCATCTCAAAAAGCTACAGCTTTACTCCATCGCATATCGCCTACTCAGGGGTGATCTCTGCCTAACATACAAAACTATGTCAAACCCAGAGCTGTTGGACATGCTCCACTTAAAGAAATCCCAATCCCTCCGAGCTACACGCTCTAGGGACCTTAACCTTGTCACCACAATAAACAGAACATGCTGGAGGGATAGATTCCTGTCCCAGAGACTTCCCATACTCTGGAACAGACTACCTAGCTATGTCAAACAGAGCTCCTCATTAGCACTCTTCAAGAAAAATCTTGATGATTGGATGGGAAATGGGAAACTCACCCCGGGGATCACTTCTGTGGCTCTGCTCGACAGGGGCACAGGAAAATAATTTTCTTGGGTGGCGAAAGCCAGGGTACATTTTTGGCTAGACTTGAATGAGCCCTAGGGCCTATAGCCTAGTACCTACCTATGAACCTATGAACCTATTAGATGAGCTAGATATCAGGTTTCCTGAAGTACTACATGATAATCCAAAGATAAGGAATTATTTAAGAATAGCTCCTATATCCCTTACGACAATATCTGATGGGAGGGCTGTGTCATCTATATGGTATGTGAAAATGTTTTAGAGAATGCGAAAACTGTACATCAGTACCCTGAATGGAAAACGAATGTTATCCAGCAAGGTATTACTGTACAAGTAATTCCCACTGACAAACAAGTGCACCACTTCTTGGCAGCATATCAAACTGTCATGCAGCTCGGACTGCTAAAAAACTAAAGGCCGCCATTACTTTTACACTTGCTAAGCAATGCTTTTGCTGTTTAACTTGTATAAAAAAATAAATAAATAAAACAGAAAGAAATGTATGTGTGTGTTTTTTCTGTCTGCATGTGTGAGTGAATGCATGCATGAAAGTAGAGGAGACTGTGTGTGAGAAAGATCGAGAGAGGGAGCGGTCCTGTGAGAGTGAATGAGTGTATGAAAGCAGGAGTGACTTTGTGTGTGTGTGAGAGAGAGAGAGAGAGAGAGAGAGACTGAGAGCAATCGTGTGTGAATGCATGTATGAAAGCAGAAGTAACTGCATATGAGAGTGAGAGACAGAATGGGCTGTCTGTAAAATTGGGTTTTACTTATTTCTTTTTTTATGTACTATATTTTTAATGTAAAATGCTTCCACCAAAACCATTAACGTATACTACAGAAAGTTGGAAACATTAGGTGGAGCAACTATTTTACATCAAAAATATACAAAAAATAATAATACAGTACTTAAAAAAGTAAGTAAAACATTACAATTTTACAGAGATCCTATTCTGTAAGTGCAATAATGGTCTCCAGGGTGTGTCTTAATGTGTAATTTACCCCTTTCCAGGGATGCAGAGGCCTTCTGCCCCCTGGGCTGGCATTAATTACACATTAACATACACCCTGTTGGGCATTACTGCTTACTTGTCTACCAAAATGAACTATACAAAAATTAACTATACTACATTTTCTCACATATGAGGCCATTGTCCTTGCTTTGTTTAACCCACATTGTAGAAATTGTGAATTAGTGGAATTTCAAAAAACAGCATCAAGTTTGCAGACATATGCACACTTAGATAAGCATGTGACATGAGTTTTCATTCATCTAGTATACGCCAAAAAAGAGAGAGCCCAACACTGATTCATGTGATACATCAGTGAGCATAATAGAGATCCCTGTGATGCACCAGTCAGCCCAACACTAATACCTGTGATACACCAGTGATCCTAAAACTGATCCCTGTGGTACAGCAGTTAGCCCAACACTGATCCCTGTGATACACCAGTCATCTCAACACTGATCCCTGTTATACACCAGTCAGCCCAACACTGATCCCTGTGATACACCAGTCAGCCCAGCACTGATCCCTGTGATACACCAGTCAGCCCAACACTGATCCCTGTGATACACCAGTCAGCCCAACACTGATCCCTGTGATACACCAGTCAGCCCAACACTGATCCCTGTGATACACCAGTCATCTCAACACTGATCCCTGTGATACACCAGTCAGCCCAAGACTGATCCATGTCATCAGTCCAAGACTGATCCCTGTGATACACCAGTCAGCCCAACACTGATCCCTGTGATACACCAGTCAGCCCAACGCTGATCCCTGTGATACACCAGTCAGCCCAACACTGATCCCAGTGATACACCAGTCAGCCCAACACTGATCCCTATGATACACCAGTCAGCCCAACACTGATCCCTGTGATACACCAGTCAGCCCAACACTGATCCCTGTGATACACCAGTCAGCCCAACACTGATCCCTGTGATACACCAGTCAGTCAGCCCAACATGATCCTTGCGATACACCAGTCAGTCCAACACTGATCTCTGTGGTACAACAGTCAGCAAACACTGATCCCTGTGATACACCAGTCAGCCCAATGCTGATCCCTGTGATACACCAGTCAGCCCAACACTGATCCCTGTGATACACCAGTCAGCCCAATGCTGATCCCTGTGATACACCAGTCAGCCCAACACTGATCCCTGTGATACACCAGTCAGCCCAACACTGATCCCTGTGATACACCAGTCAGCCCAACACTGATCCCTGTGATACACCAGTCAGCCCAACACTGATCCCTGTGATACACCAGTCAGCCCAACACTGATCCCTGTGATACACCAGTCAGCCCAACACTGATCCTTGTGATACACCAGTCAGCCCAACACTGATCCATGTGATACATCAGTCCAACACTGATCCCTGTGATACACCAGTCAGCCCAACACTGATCCCTGTGATACACCAGTCAGCCCAACACTGATCCCTGTGATACACCAGTCAGCCCAACACTGATCCCTGTGATACACCAGTCAGCCCAACACTGATCCCTGTGATACACCAGTCAGCCCAACGCTGATCCCTGTGATACACCAGTCAGCCCAACACTGATCCCTGTGATACACCAGTCGGGGAAACAATGATCCCTGTGATACACCAGTCAGTCAGCCCAACACTGATCCCTGTGATACACCAGTCAGCCCAACACTGATCCCTGTGATACACCAGTCAGCCCAACACTGATCCCTGTGATACACCAGTCAGCCCAACACTGATCCCTGTGATACACCAGTCAGCCCAACACTGATCCCTGTGATACACCAGTCAGCCCAATGCTGATCCCTGTGATACACCAGTCAGCCCAACACTGATCACTGTGATACACCAGTCAGCCCAACACTGATCCCTGTGATACACCAGTCAGCCCAACACTGATCCCTGTGATACACCAGTCAGCCCAACACTGATCCCTGTGATACACCAGTCAGCCCAACACTGATCCCTGTGATACACCAGTCAGCCCAACACTGATCCCTGTGATACACCAGTCAGCCCAACACTGATCCCTGTGATACACCAGTCAGCCCAACACTGATCCCTGTGATACACCAGTCAGCCCAATGCTGAAATCTGTGATACACCAGTCAGCCCAACACTGATCCCTGTGATACACCAGTCAGCCCAACACTGATCCCTGTGATACACCAGTCAGCCCAACACTGATCCCAGTGATACACCAGTCAGCCCAACACTGATCCCTGTGATACAACAGTCAGCCCAACACTGATCCCTGTGATACACCAGTCAGCCCAACACTGATCCCTGTGATACACCAGTCAGCCCAACACTGATCCCTGTGATACACCAGTCAGCCCAACACTGATCCCTGTGATACACCAGTCAGCCCAACACTGATCCCTGTGATACACCAGTCAGCCCAACACTGATCCCTGTGATACACCAGTCAGCCCAACACTGATCCCTGTGATACACCAGTCAGCCCAACACTGATCCCTGTGATACACCAGTCAGCCCAACACTGATCCCTGTGATACACCAGTCAGCCCAACACTGATCCCTGTGATACACCAGTCAGCCCAACACTGATCCCTGTGATACACCAGTCAGCCCAACACTGATCCCTGTGATACACCAGTCAGCCCAACACTGATCCCTGTGATACACCAGTCAGCCCAACACTGATCCCTGTGATACACCAGTCAGCCCAATGCTGATCCCTGTGATACACCAGTCAGCCCAACACTGATCCCTGTGATACACCAGTCAGCCCAACACTGATCCCTGTGATACACCAGTCAGCCCAACACTGATCCCTGTGATACACCAGTCAGCCCAACACTGATCCCTGTGATACACCAGTCAGCCCAACACTGATCCCTGTGATACACCAGTCAGCCCAACACTGATCCCTGTGATACACCAGTCAGCCCAACACTGATCCCTGTGATACACCAGTCAGCCCAACACTGATCCCTGTGATACACCAGTCAGCCCAACACTGATCCCTGTGATACACCAGTCAGCCCAACACTGATCCCTGTGATACACCAGTCAGCCCAACACTGATCCCTGTGATACACCAGTCAGCCCAACACTGATCCCTGTGATACACCAGTCAGCCCAACACTGATTCCTGTGATACACCAGTCAGATCAACACTGATCCCTGTGATACACCAGTCAGCCCAACACTGATCCCTGTGATACACCAGTCAGCCCAACACTGATCCCTGTGATACACCAGTCAGCCCAACACTGATCCCTGTGATACACCAGTCAGCCCAACACTGATCCCTGTGATACACCAGTCAGCCCAACACTGATCCCTGTGATACACCAGTCAGCCCAACACTGATCCCTGTGATACACCAGTCAGCCCAACACTGATCCCTGTGATACACCAGTCAGCCCAACACTGATCCCTGTGATACACCAGTCAGCCCAACACTGATCCCTGTGATACACCAGTCAGCCCAACACTGATCCCTGTGATACACCAGTCAGCCCAACACTGATCCCTGTGATACACCAGTCAGCCCAACACTGATCCCTGTGATACACCAGTCAGCCCAACACTGATCCCTGTGATACACCAGTCAGCCCAACACTGATCCCTGTGATACACCAGTCAGCCCAACACTGATCCCTGTGATACACCAGTCAGCCCAACACTGATCCCTGTGATACACCAGTCAGCCCAACACTGATCCCTGTGATACACCAGTCAGCCCAACACTGATCCCTGTGATACACCAGTCAGCCCAACACTGATCCCTGTGATACACCAGTCAGCCCAACACTGATCCCTGTGATACACCAGTCAGCCCAACACTGATCCCTGTGATACACCAGTCAGCCCAACACTGATCCCTGTGATACACCAGTCAGCCCAACACTGATCCCTGTGATACACCAGTCAGCCCAACACTGATCCCTGTGATACACCAGTCAGCCCAACACTGATCCCTGTGATACACCAGTCAGCCCAACACTGATCCCTGTGATACACCAGTCAGCCCAACACTGATCCCTGTGATACACCAGTCAGCCCAACACTGATCCCTGTGATACACCAGTCAGCCCAACACTGATCCCTGTGATACACCAGTCAGCCCAACACTGATCCCTGTGATACACCAGTCAGCCCAACACTGATCCCTGTGATACACCAGTCAGCCCAACACTGATCCCTGTGATACACCAGTCAGCCCAACACTGATCCCTGTAATACACCAGTCAGCCCAACACTGACTCCTGTGATTCACCAGTCAAACCAAGACTGATCCCTGTGATACACCAGTCAGCCCAACACTGATCCCTGTGATACACCAGTCAGCCCAACACTGATCCCTGTGATACACCAGTCAGCCCAACACTGATCCCTGTGATACACCAGTCAGCCCAACACTGATCCCTGTGATACACCAGTCAGCCCAACACTGATCCCTGTGATACACCAGTCAGCCCAACACTGATCCCTGTGATACACCAGTCAGCCCAACACTGATCCCTGTGATACACCAGTCAGCCCAACACTGATCCCTGTGATACACCAGTCAGCCCAACACTGATCCCTGTGATACACCAGTCAGCCCAACACTGATCCCTGTGATACACCAGTCAGCCCAACACTGATCCCTGTGATACACCAGTCAGCCCAACACTGATCCCTGTGATACACCAGTCAGCCCAACACTGATCCCTGTGATACACCAGTCAGCCCAACACTGATCCCTGTGATACACCAGTCAGCCCAACACTGATCCCTGTGATACACCAGTCAGCCCAACACTGATCCCTGTGATACACCAGTCAGCCCAACACTGATCCCTGTGATACACCAGTCAGCCCAACACTGATCCCTGTGATACACCAGTCAGCCCAACACTGATCCCTGTGATACACCAGTCAGCCCAACACTGATCCCTGTGATACACCAGTCAGCCCAACACTGATCCCTGTGATACACCAGTCAGCCCAACACTGATCCCTGTGATACACCAGTCAGCCCAACACTGATCCCTGTGATACACCAGTCAGCCCAACACTGATCCCTGTGATACACCAGTCAGCCCAACACTGATCCCTGTGATACACCAGTCAGCCCAACACTGATCCCTGTGATACACCAGTCAGCCCAACACTGATCCCTGTGATACACCAGTCAGCCCAACACTGATCCCTGTGATACACCAGTCAGCCCAACACTGATCCCTGTGATACACCAGTCAGCCCAACACTGATCCCTGTGATACACCAGTCAGCCCAACACTGATCCCTGTGATACACCAGTCAGCCCAACACTGATCCCTGTGATACACCAGTCAGCCCAACACTGATCCCTGTGATACACCAGTCAGCCCAACACTGATCCCTGTGATACACCAGTCAGCCCAACACTGATCCCTGTGATACACCAGTCAGCCCAACACTGATCCCTGTGATACACCAGTCAGCCCAACACTGATCCCTGTGATACACCAGTCAGCCCAACACTGATCCCTGTGATACACCAGTCAGCCCAACACTGATCCCTGTGATACACCAGTCAGCCCAACACTGATCCCTGTGATACACCAGTCAGCCCAACACTGATCCCTGTGATACACCAGTCAGCCCAACACTGATCCCTGTGATACACCAGTCAGCCCAACACTGATCCCTGTGATACACCAGTCAGCCCAACACTGATCCCTGTGATACACCAGTCAGCCCAACACTGATCCCTGTGATACACCAGTCAGCCCAACACTGATCCCTGTGATACACCAGTCAGCCCAACACTGATCCCTGTGATACACCAGTCAGCCCAACACTGATCCCTGTGATACACCAGTCAGCCCAACACTGATCCCTGTGATACACCAGTCAGCCCAACACTGATCCCTGTGATACACCAGTCAGCCCAACACTGATCCCTGTGATACACCAGTCAGCCCAACACTGATCCCTGTGATACACCAGTCAGCCCAACACTGATCCCTGTGATACACCAGTCAGCCCAACACTGATCCCTGTGATACACCAGTCAGCCCAACACTGATCCCTGTGATACACCAGTCAGCCCAACACTGATCCCTGTGATACACCAGTCAGCCCAACACTGATCCCTGTGATACACCAGTCAGCCCAACACTGATCCCTGTGATACACCAGTCAGCCCAACACTGATCCCTGTGATACACCAGTCAGCCCAACACTGATCCCTGTGATACACCAGTCAGCCCAACACTGATCCCTGTGATACACCAGTCAGCCCAACACTGATCCCTGTGATACACCAGTCAGCCCAACACTGATCCCTGTGATACACCAGTCAGCCCAACACTGATCCCTGTGATACACCAGTCAGCCCAACACTGATCCCTGTGATACACCAGTCAGCCCAACACTGATCCCTGTGATACACCAGTCAGCCCAACACTGATCCCTGTGATACACCAGTCAGCCCAACACTGATCCCTGTGATACACCAGTCAGCCCAACACTGATCCCTGTGATACACCAGTCAGCCCAACACTGATCCCTGTGATACACCAGTCAGCCCAACACTGATCCCTGTGATACACCAGTCAGCCCAACACTGATCCCTGTGATACACCAGTCAGCCCAACACTGATCCCTGTGATACACCAGTCAGCCCAACACTGATCCCTGTGATACACCAGTCAGCCCAACACTGATCCCTGTGATACACCAGTCAGCCCAACACTGATCCCTGTGATACACCAGTCAGCCCAACACTGATCCCTGTGATACACCAGTCAGCCCAACACTGATCCCTGTGATACACCAGTCAGCCCAACACTGATCCCTGTGATACACCAGTCAGCCCAACACTGATCCCTGTGATACACCAGTCAGCCCAACACTGATCCCTGTGATACACCAGTCAGCCCAACACTGATCCCTGTGATACACCAGTCAGCCCAACACTGATCCCTGTGATACACCAGTCAGCCCAACACTGATCCCTGTGATACACCAGTCAGCCCAACACTGATCCCTGTGATACACCAGTCAGCCCAACACTGATCCCTGTGATACACCAGTCAGCCCAACACTGATCCCTGTGATACACCAGTCAGCCCAACACTGATCCCTGTGATACACCAGTCAGCCCAACACTGATCCCTGTGATACACCAGTCAGCCCAACACTGATCCCTGTGATACACCAGTCAGCCCAACACTGATCCCTGTGATACACCAGTCAGCCCAACACTGATCCCTGTGATACACCAGTCAGCCCAACACTGATCCCTGTGATACACCAGTCAGCCCAACACTGATCCCTGTGATACACCAGTCAGCCCAACACTGATCCCTGTGATACACCAGTCAGCCCAACACTGATCCCTGTGATACACCAGTCAGCCCAACACTGATCCCTGTGATACACCAGTCAGCCCAACACTGATCCCTGTGATACACCAGTCAGCCCAACACTGATCCCTGTGATACACCAGTCAGCCCAACACTGATCCCTGTGATACACCAGTCAGCCCAACACTGATCCCTGTGATACACCAGTCAGCCCAACACTGATCCCTGTGATACACCAGTCAGCCCAACACTGATCCCTGTGATACACCAGTCAGCCCAACACTGATCCCTGTGATACACCAGTCAGCCCAACACTGATCCCTGTGATACACCAGTCAGCCCAACACTGATCCCTGTGATACACCAGTCAGCCCAACACTGATCCCTGTGATACACCAGTCAGCCCAACACTGATCCCTGTGATACACCAGTCAGCCCAACACTGATCCCTGTGATACACCAGTCAGCCCAACACTGATCCCTGTGATACACCAGTCAGCCCAACACTGATCCCTGTGATACACCAGTCAGCCCAACACTGATCCCTGTGATACACCAGTCAGCCCAACACTGATCCCTGTGATACACCAGTCAGCCCAACACTGATCCCTGTGATACACCAGTCAGCCCAACACTGATCCCTGTGATACACCAGTCAGCCCAACACTGATCCCTGTGATACACCAGTCAGCCCAACACTGATCCCTGTGATACACCAGTCAGCCCAACACTGATCCCTGTGATACACCAGTCAGCCCAACACTGATCCCTGTGATACACCAGTCAGCCCAACACTGATCCCTGTGATACACCAGTCAGCCCAACACTGATCCCTGTGATACACCAGTCAGCCCAACACTGATCCCTGTGATACACCAGTCAGCCCAACACTGATCCCTGTGATACACCAGTCAGCCCAACACTGATCCCTGTGATACACCAGTCAGCCCAACACTGATCCCTGTGATACACCAGTCAGCCCAACACTGATCCCTGTGATACACCAGTCAGCCCAACACTGATCCCTGTGATACACCAGTCAGCCCAACACTGATCCCTGTGATACACCAGTCAGCCCAACACTGATCCCTGTGATACACCAGTCAGCCCAACACTGATCCCTGTGATACACCAGTCAGCCCAACACTGATCCCTGTGATACACCAGTCAGCCCAACACTGATCCCTGTGATACACCAGTCAGCCCAACACTGATCCCTGTGATACACCAGTCAGCCCAACACTGATCCCTGTGATACACCAGTCAGCCCAACACTGATCCCTGTGATACACCAGTCAGCCCAACACTGATCCCTGTGATACACCAGTCAGCCCAACACTGATCCCTGTGATACACCAGTCAGCCCAACACTGATCCCTGTGATACACCAGTCAGCCCAACACTGATCCCTGTGATACACCAGTCAGCCCAACACTGATCCCTGTGATACACCAGTCAGCCCAACACTGATCCCTGTGATACACCAGTCAGCCCAACACTGATCCCTGTGATACACCAGTCAGCCCAACACTGATCCCTGTGATACACCAGTCAGCCCAACACTGATCCCTGTGATACACCAGTCAGCCCAACACTGATCCCTGTGATACACCAGTCAGCCCAACACTGATCCCTGTGATACACCAGTCAGCCCAACACTGATCCCTGTGATACACCAGTCAGCCCAACACTGATCCCTGTGATACACCAGTCAGCCCAACACTGATCCCTGTGATACACCAGTCAGCCCAACACTGATCCCTGTGATACACCAGTCAGCCCAACACTGATCCCTGTGATACACCAGTCAGCCCAACACTGATCCCTGTGATACACCAGTCAGCCCAACACTGATCCCTGTGATACACCAGTCAGCCCAACACTGATCCCTGTGATACACCAGTCAGCCCAACACTGATCCCTGTGATACACCAGTCAGCCCAACACTGATCCCTGTGATACACCAGTCAGCCCAACACTGATCCCTGTGATACACCAGTCAGCCCAACACTGATCCCTGTGATACACCAGTCAGCCCAACACTGATCCCTGTGATACACCAGTCAGCCCAACACTGATCCCTGTGATACACCAGTCAGCCCAACACTGATCCCTGTGATACACCAGTCAGCCCAACACTGATCCCTGTGATACACCAGTCAGCCCAACACTGATCCCTGTGATACACCAGTCAGCCCAACACTGATCCCTGTGATACACCAGTCAGCCCAACACTGATCCCTGTGATACACCAGTCAGCCCAACACTGATCCCTGTGATACACCAGTCAGCCCAACACTGATCCCTGTGATACACCAGTCAGCCCAACACTGATCCCTGTGATACACCAGTCAGCCCAACACTGATCCCTGTGATACACCAGTCAGCCCAACACTGATCCCTGTGATACACCAGTCAGCCCAACACTGATCCCTGTGATACACCAGTCAGCCCAACACTGATCCCTGTGATACACCAGTCAGCCCAACACTGATCCCTGTGATACACCAGTCAGCCCAACACTGATCCCTGTGATACACCAGTCAGCCCAACACTGATCCCTGTGATACACCAGTCAGCCCAACACTGATCCCTGTGATACACCAGTCAGCCCAACACTGATCCCTGTGATACACCAGTCAGCCCAACACTGATCCCTGTGATACACCAGTCAGCCCAACACTGATCCCTGTGATACACCAGTCAGCCCAACACTGATCCCTGTGATACACCAGTCAGCCCAACACTGATCCCTGTGATACACCAGTCAGCCCAACACTGATCCCTGTGATACACCAGTCAGCCCAACACTGATCCCTGTGATACACCAGTCAGCCCAACACTGATCCCTGTGATACACCAGTCAGACCAATGCTGATCCCTGTGATACACCAGTCAGCCCAACACTGATCCCTGTGATACACCAGTCAGCCCAACACTGATCCCTGTGATACACCAGTCAGCCCAACACTGATCCCTGTGATACACCAGTCAGCCCAACACTGATCCCTGTGATACACCAGTCAGCCCAACACTGATCCCTGTGATACACCAGTCAGCCCAACACTGATCCCTGTGATACACCAGTCAGCCCAACACTGATCCCTGTGATACACCAGTCAGCCCAACACTGATCCCTGTGATACACCAGTCAGCCCAACACTGATCCCTGTGATACACCAGTCAGCCCAACACTGATCCCTGTGATACACCAGTCAGCCCAACACTGATCCCTGTGATACACCAGTCAGCCCAACACTGATCCCTGTGATACACCAGTCAGCCCAACACTGATCCCTGTGATACACCAGTCAGCCCAACACTGATCCCTGTGATACACCAGTCAGCCCAACACTGATCCCTGTGATACACCAGTCAGCCCAACACTGATCCCTGTGATACACCAGTCAGCCCAACACTGATCCCTGTGATACACCAGTCAGCCCAACACTGATCCCTGTGATACACCAGTCAGCCCAACACTGATCCCTGTGATACACCAGTCAGCCCAACACTGATCCCTGTGATACACCAGTCAGCCCAACACTGATCCCTGTGATACACCAGTCAGCCCAACACTGATCCCTGTGATACACCAGTCAGCCCAACACTGATCCCTGTGATACACCAGTCAGCCCAACACTGATCCCTGTGATACACCAGTCAGCCCAACACTGATCCCTGTGATACACCAGTCAGCCCAACACTGATCCCTGTGATACACCAGTCAGCCCAACACTGATCCCTGTGATACACCAGTCAGCCCAACACTGATCCCTGTGATACACCAGTCAGCCCAACACTGATCCCTGTGATACACCAGTCAGCCCAACACTGATCCCTGTGATACACCAGTCAGCCCAACACTGATCCCTGTGATACACCAGTCAGCCCAACACTGATCCCTGTGATACACCAGTCAGCCCAACACTGATCCCTGTGATACACCAGTCAGCCCAACACTGATCCCTGTGATACACCAGTCAGCCCAACACTGATCCCTGTGATACACCAGTCAGCCCAACACTGATCCCTGTGATACACCAGTCAGCCCAACACTGATCCCTGTGATACACCAGTCAGCCCAACACTGATCCCTGTGATACACCAGTCAGCCCAACACTGATCCCTGTGATACACCAGTCAGCCCAACACTGATCCCTGTGATACACCAGTCAGCCCAACACTGATCCCTGTGATACACCAGTCAGCCCAACACTGATCCCTGTGATACACCAGTCAGCCCAACACTGATCCCTGTGATACACCAGTCAGCCCAACACTGATCCCTGTGATACACCAGTCAGCCCAACACTGATCCCTGTGATACACCAGTCAGCCCAACACTGATCCCTGTGATACACCAGTCAGACCAACACTGATCCCTGTGATACACCAGTCAGCCCAACACTGATCCCTGTGATACACCAGTCAGCCCAACACTGATCCCTGTGATACACCAGTCAGCCCAGTGCTGATCCCTGTGATACACCAGTCAGCCCAACACTGATCCCTGTGATACACCAGTCAGCCCAACACTGATCCTTGTGATACACCAGTCAGCCCAACACTGATCCCTGTGATACACCAGTCAGCCCAACACTGATCATAAAATCATCCAAAGCAAATTTCGAGAGAAAAATAGCTAAAGACTCAAAAGACAATCATAAGGCCTTCTTTAGCTATGTTAGAAACCTAGGAGGAAACTCCCAGATATGCTCAGAACTAGTTCAAAATGATGTGAAGATTACTGATCCTACAGACATTGCCAACATACTGGCTGACAGGTTCAGTGCAAACTTCTCCCCCCCCCAAAAGGAGAGATATCTATACCAAACGATCGCAGCCCCCCAAACATCTCCAGCGCCCAAGTGAGAACTGCTCTCTCCAAAGCAAAAAACACAGCATCCATGGGACCTGATGGTGTCCCCGGCTGTGTGCTCCACGAACTCAATGAGGAATTAAACCCACAGCTAGGACAGCTGTTTAATCAAAGTCTTACCTCTGGATACGCACCAGGAGTGGCGCACTGCAACTGTGGTCCCACTTCACAAAGGCGTGCCTCCACCGACCCTGGAAATTACCGCCCATTAGCTTGACAAGCCTTATCTGCAAATCCATGGAGAGGATCATAATAGACCTCATAAAGACATAGGAATTTGCAGACTTTGGATCCAACCCAGTTTGGCTTTGTCAAAGGCAGATCATGCCTTTTAAACTTGGTTGACTTTTGAAACAGTCACCAAAGCCATTGATGAGGGAAAGGCAGTCCATACAGCCTACCTCGATCTGGCTAAGGCCTTGATACAATACCCCACTCGGGTATCATTGAAAAACTCATCAGCTTAAATGTTAACCCATACATCACAAGATGGGTTGCAAACTGGATGAGTGACAGAACCCACAGGGTCAGAGTTGCTGGCGCCATGTCAGACTCAAAGCCTGTCACAAGTGGTGTCCCACAGGGCTCAGTCCTGGGCCCACTCTTGTTTGGCATCTACTTTTCCGGAGTACAAGCAAACACAGGAGGGTTATGGCTGACAAAGTTTGCAGATGACTGCAAACTGGGAGCCATAGTAGAAAACACATCTGACACAGATATCCTTCAGAAGAGTCTCACAGAAATGGATAACTGGTGCCAGAGCCACGGCCTAAAGTTAAATGCCAAAAATGCATAGTCATACCCTTCGAAAACAAGGTTACCCTAGCTACCAAATAGGTGGCAATCCACTGAGCACAGAAGAAGTTATCAGGGACCTGGGGACCCAGGTTGATAGTAGTCTGTCATTCGACACCCATGTAGCTAAAGTAGTTAGGAAGACCTTCTACATTGCCCACCTTATCATGAAGGGATTCTCATCTAGATCAAGGAGGTCATAGTCTCCCTTTACTCATCACCATCAGACCAATGATTGAGTACAATGCCCCATTCGGAATGTATCTGACCCGACACTTGCAGCAGCTGGAGAGGCCACAAAAGTTCCTCACCAAAAGGATAAAGGGTCTCAAAATCTGTCCTATGCTGCCCGACTGAAAGAACTCCAGCTCTATTCAGTCGCCACCGCTTTGCTCAGAGGTGACCTTTGCCTAACATACAAGGCCATGTCAAACCCAGATTTGATGAATATGCTTCACCTCAAAAAATCTAGATCCATCAGAGCCACAAGGCGGGAGACTTAAACCTCGACACGGCTATTAATAGGACGCTGGAGGGATAGATTCATCACCCAAAGACTCCCTATGCTGTGGAACAAAATCCCGGTACATGTGAGGAAGAGCACCTCGCTGGCCTTGTTCAAGAGAAATCTTGACCAATGGATGGGAGATTGCAGATATACCCCAGGGATTATCTCAGTGTCACTGCTCGACAGAGGCACAGCAAAATAATGGGTATAGTTCCCCATACTAAAGGGGTGGCGTAAGCCACAAAACGATGGGCTAGGCTTGTAAATGCCCTCGGGCAGATAGCCTAGTATGAACCTATGAACCTATGTGGTACACCAGTCACCCCAATGCTGATCCCTGCAATACACCAGTCAGCACAACACTCATCCCTGTGATACACCAGTCAACCCAACACTGATCCCTATGATACACCAACCAGAACAAAGCTGATCCCTGTGAGACACCAGTCAGCCCAACACTGATCTCTTAGATACACCAGTCTGCCCTACACTTATCCCTATGATACTGCAGTCAGCCCAACACTGATCCCTGTGATACACCAGTCAGCCCAACAATGATCTCTGTGATACACCAGTCAGCCCAATTCTGATCCCTGTGATACACCAGTCAGATCAACATTGATCCCTGTGATACACCAGTCAGCTCAACATTGATCCCTGTGATACACCAGTCAGCCAAACACTGATCCCTATGATACACCAGTCAGCCCAACACTGACCACTGTGATACACCAGTCATCTCAACACTGATCCCTGAGATACACCAATCAGCTCAACAATGAACCATGTGATACACCAGTCAGCCCAACACTGATCGCTGTGATACACCAGTCAGCCCAAAACTGATCCATGTGATACACCTGTCAGCCCAACACTGATCCCTGTGATACACCAGTCAGCCCGACACTGATGCCTGTGATGCAAAAGTCAGCTCAACACTGATCGCTGTCAGCCTAACGCTGATCCCTGTGATACAACAGTCAGCCTTACTCT